>NW_028176257.1:39821-48816 GCF_949987555.1 Borostomias antarcticus
GAGTTGCAGTTCCACCTGACGGTAAGGACGCGTCGGTATCGTTAGCCTGCATCGTTAGCCTGCATCGTTAGCCTGCATCGTTAGCCTGCATCTTTAGCCTGCATCGTTAGCCTGCATCGTTAGCCTGCATCGTTAGCCTGCATCGGCCTGCTGTACGTCCACCTACTGGGTTGTAGCCGAGTCCTACCTGTATTTTCTTTGTTGAAGAGGTTTGTATTCTTAAGCCCGCGATATACTGAAGCGATAACTCACTGGAGGGTGTGGTATATGGCCTATATACCACGGCTTGTGCTGCGGTCAGAGGCACGAGGGGCAGCCGAGTCGACCAGCACAAGCCGTGGTATATAGGCCATATACCACAACCCTCCAGTGAGTTATTGCTTTTATACAACGGTTACATCATCGGGAAAAAATTATGGGATAAATACTGACTATTTCAGTGTCTTAATGTCGATTTTACGTTGCTATGGAGTTTCAAAACGACGAACATTTATTCTAAGCAACCAAAGCTAATAGACCTGACCAGACTAGCTAGCCATGAGGGAAGTCTAGCCTACCTTTGACCAACCTAGCTAGCCATGAACGAGGTGTAGCCTACCTTTGACCAACCTAGCTAGCCATGAACGAGGTGTAGCCTACCTTTGACCAACCTAGCTAGCCATGAACGAAGTGTAGCCCACCTTTGACCAGCCTAGCTAGCCATGAGCGAAGTGTAGCCTACCTTTGACCAACCTAGCTAGCCATGAGCGAAGTGTAGCCTACCTTTGACCAGCCTAGCTAGCCATGAACGAAGTGTAGCCTATCTTTGACCAGCCTAGCTAGCCATGAACGAGGTGTAGTCTATCTTTGACCAGCCTAGCTAGCCATGAACGAAGTGTAGCCTATCTTTGACCAGCCTAGCTAGCCATGAACGAGGTGTAGTCTACCTTTGACCAACCTAGCTAGCCATGAATGAAGGGTAGCCCACCTTTGCTATGCAGCTGCGAGTTGCAAAAGTGTTGATGCTAAACCAGAGTGGTATAGTAGGCTACAGGACGGATAGAACAACTCAAAATTCACATTGAATGTTTCCATTTTTCTTGAGGAGAAACCGTAATGTAACCAACACACCGTTATGCAATGGAACTAGTAAAGTTTTTACAGGCAGTAATAATTGGCGCAGTAATATTTCACATAGAACGGTAATGAGGCTTTGCCCATGGTATATCATGAATATACAACATGTACATTTGTACACGTTTTGAATACACCTATAATGTGTGATAGCAGAAACTACTTCTCAGCAATGTTTTAAGTTTCAAAGTCCCAGGCAGAGAACAACAGTGTGGTTCAATTTCCCAACCAGCTGTGCTACGGCACTCTTGTAGCGTAGCTAATCAGTCTATACAGAGGACACAAAGGGTATGCAAACCTTCATAGTTACGTCAATAAATCACAAACATAACACTCCCGATAAATTGAAGTTGCAGTCATATCCACTCTTCATTCCGCCGAGCGCGCCCTCCTTGACAAACGCCCCCCTACGCCTTCACCCACCACCCCGTCGAATCCCATCGCTTTCCAACGCAATTAAAATCCCATCAGCTCGTCAGCAAAGCAACGTAAACATCCGCCAAGGCCTCGCACCCCGTCGGCTCACGGACGCGATCGGAACACCTGGAACCCCGAACGTGCGTCTCCAGACCCGGCGTGAAACCAGGTGCTGGGCGCCTCCGCGTTTTCCCCGGCGGCCGGGCGGGCGCCGCGAGCCCTCCCCTCATTCATTACGCCGTTATGCTAATCGCCGGCTGCACCTCGGAGCCAGATGTTCCCTAATTAACCTGGGCGCGGAGATACGCCACTACCGTTTCATTGTCTTTCACCTTCAGCTACACGGCCCTGGGCCCGGGGGAGATCAGGCAGGGATGGAGAGAGAAGGGTGGGTGGATGGATGGATGGATGGATGGATGGATGGATGGATGGATGGATGGATGGATGGATGGATGGATGGATGGATGGATGGATGGATGATGGACGGTTGGATGGATGGATGGATGGGTGGATGGATGGATGGATGATGGATGGGTGGATGGATGGATGGATGGATGGATGGATGGATGGATGGATGGATGGATGGATGGATGGATGGATGGATGGATGGATGGATGGATGGAAAAATAAAATAAATATGAATGTGAATAAAGCCGGTGAACGTGCGTTTCCATCTAGATCTTTAAATCGGATAAAGCATTTATCACAACAGCCTTTTATCGAACAAGAGAAAATCCGAGGAGATCGACAGTACAAACTTTTTGTCGATTTTCATGATTTTTAAGCCAATTTTACTGTTTCCATAAGGCATTTTTCATTCGATATAACTTACTTTGCATAAAACGTGTGGATGGAAACATGGCTTCTGACCTCTGTGACGAGGGAAGTCTATGGAACACATGGGCTGGTCTGTGATGAGGGAAGTCTACGGAACACCTGGGCTGGTCTGTGATGAGGGAAGTCTACGGAACACCTGGGCTGGTCTGTGATGAGGGAAGTCTACAGAACACATGGTCTGGTCTGTGATGAGGGAAGTCTACGGAACACCTGGGCTGGTCTGTGATGAGGGAAGTCTACGGAACACGTGAGCTGGTCTGTGATGAGGGAAGTCTACGGAACACCTGGGCTGGTCTATGATGAGGGAGGTCTACGGAACAGGTGAGCTGGTCTGTGATGAGGGAAGTCTACGGAAGGTAGACACTCGACGTTGTGCCTCTCGCGTTTGGAACCGACGAGTCGCTGCCGTCGCCACAGACGCCGGTATGCAAATGAGCGGCCGTGCGGTACCCACCTCCGACCGGCCCGGCCCCGCCTCCTCCTGCTGCTCCCCGCCCACCTCCAGCGCCACGGCAACAGAGGCGAAGGGACGGCTGGCCATCTGCTGTCTCTCCCGCATCAGACGCTGTAGAGAGAGAGAGAGAGAGACATAGAGAGAGAGAGGGAGAGAGAGAGGGAGAGAGAGGGAGAGAGAGGGAGAGAGAGAGAGAGAGTGAGAGACAGAGAGGGAGAGAGAGAGAGAGACAGAGAGAGAGAGAGAGAGAGAGAGAGAGAGACAGAGAGAGAGAGAGGGGGAGAGAGAGAGAGAGAGAGAGACAGAGGGGGGGAGAGAGAGACCTTTGACCTTTAGTAATCCCTATATTGACGCAATAAAATTACGTTAAAATCAATGATAAGGCCATTTCACACCATAAACATATATAAAATATAAAAAAACAAAAACATCACACATTAAAACATAACACACATTAAAACGCCAGCAATAGCATGTTATTAGCTACCGTACATAACACCCCTCACACAGAGAGAGAGAGATAGAGAGAGAGAGAGACAGAGAGAGAGAGAGAGAGAGAGAGAGGGAGTGAGGAAGGGAGAGAGAGAGAGCGAGGGAGAGAGAGAGGGAGGGGGAGAGAGAGAGAGAGAGAGAGAGTGAGGGAAGGGGAGAGAGAGAGGAAAGAAGGAGGAGAGAAGGAGTGAAAGAGGTAGAGAGAGTAGAATGGAGGTCAAAGGGATGGGGGTGAGGAGGAAAAGAGAGGGTGAATGGAGAAGGGAGAGAGGGAGGGAGAGAGGAAGGGTTAGAGGGAGGGAGAGGGGGAGAGAGAGAAGGAGGGAGAGAGGGAGGGTTAGAGGGAGAGAGAGGGGGAGAGAGAGAGGGAGAGAGGGATGGGGTAACAGAGAGAGGGGACAGATGGGAGGAGGGGAGGAAGAACTGAATTAATGAGTAGATGGCAGATGAACAAAGCGCTGGTGAGTGAGTCAGTCAGCCACTGGGCTCGTTATCAGTGGACGCTCCAAACACCCTGAAGACAACACAACACACCGATGGAGCTGGAACAATGGAACACGAACACACACACACACACACACACACACACACACACTCGCGAGCAAACACTCTCGCATGCAGATAAGGTCTGGGACACAGACATTCGCACTAGTGCGCCCACTCACACAAACACACACACACGCACATGCACACACACACACACACACACACACACACACACAGACTTTTCCAAGCTCTTTCCAGTTCAATAAAGTGACTTTATTGTTTTGTTCTACACGTCTTCCCCTCGTAGCTCCAGACTTCCTGTCGGACGCAGCGGTCATGGATTTCTACAGAAGGTTCCAGTGCTTGAAATGACGAGTTACTACGAGTTTCACCGCTGATGTTCCTAAGTTAACGCCCCCAAACGGACCGGACAGTCCCAGATCCAGATGGGGTGCCGGGTCTTAATATCTCTGACATTTAAGAGTCCGGCACAGCAAACGCTACAGTAGCCAGATGCATTGTGGGGCGCCGGCGTCGGTAAGAGCGAACGAACAGGACGAATGTGACTGCGTTACCTCAGGAAGGTGGTGCTACCATGTCCTGTCCCGAAACACTGCCCCACCTGGCTACACGCTGAAGAGAGAGCGTGTGTGTGTGTGTGTGTGTGTGTGTGTGTGTGTGTGTGTGTGTGTGTGTGTGTGCGTGTGTGTGTGTGTGTGCTGTGAGGAAACAGTGTGTTTTTGTCCGTTAGCATTAGCTTCTCCTCATTTACTACAGAAAAGGCAGAGATCCAATGTGAGGGACGGAGCGCCCTGGTCAAGGTGAGCCGGGTCGGCGGGTGTGTGTGTGTGTGTGTGTGTGTGTGTGTGTGTGTGTGTGTGTGTGTGTGTGTGTGTGTGATTAATCAGTGGGGACGTCCGGGGAGCCCATCAGCGGACGGCTGCTGTCCAGCAGGACGCACGCAGAGACGGCGCTCCGGCGTGCGTGTTTTATGTCCCTGCTGACGGGTCCTTCACCGGGGCGCAAGGACAGGGTGGCGTCCTCCCGCATGCCTGTAGAGAACTCATAAAACGCCTAATTAACTCCGCTGCGCTGTAAACACCCACGGCTAGGCACGGCCGGGGGAAAGGGTAGGGTGTGTGTGTGTGTGTGTCTGTGTGTGTGTCTTTGTGTGTGTGTGTGTGTGTGTGTGTGTGTGTGAGGAGTGTGTGTGTGTTTGTGTCTGTGCGCGTGTGTGTGCGTGTGTTTGTGTCTGTGTATGTTTGTGTGTGTGCGCGTGTTTGTGTCTGTGTGTGTTTGTGTGTGTGCGTGTGTTTGTGTCTGTGTGTGTCTGTTTGTGTCTGTGTGTGTTTGTGTCTGTGTGTGTGTGTTTGTGTGTGTGTGTGTGTGTGTGTGTTTGTGTCTGTGCGCGCGTGTGTGTGTGCGTGTTTGTGTCTGTGTGTGTGTGTGTGTGTGTCTGTCTGTTTGTGTCTGTGTGTTTGTGTGTGTGTGTGTGTGTGTGTCTGTGTTGTTTTCGACAGAAAACGTCACACCTTCCTATTCTCTTTCTCAGAGGGTCTCTGTGTCCATAATGAAATAATTATAATCACATCCAAAACCAAACAGAAATTAACACAAACTCTGACTACAAATCCCCTCCTGCTTGGTCTGAGTGTCATTATCCATCTGATCTTTATCTACTATGACTCAGTAATGACTGGACCGGACCGGACCGGAGACAGGACTGGACCGGACCCAGGGGACTGATACTGGACCAGACTTAGACTGAGACTGGACCGGACCAGAGACTGAGACCAGCTTGGCTGCTGGCCAGCTACGTTTCTTCTGAGTGAATATCTGGTGACACACAGAACCACTAAGACAAATAAGCACACACACACACACACACACACACACACACACACACACACCAACACGCACACCAAAACACACACACACACACACGCTAAAGACGCTGATATAGCCGAATGTCAATCCCGGCGCGGTGTATATCAGTCCTATATCAGCGCAGGTCCGACAGGCACCAGTAGATCTACAGCAGAGCGCCCTGGCCTGCTGTCTCTGCAGCAGATCTGCACCTCATCCGGATGGCTTAATCAATGGCGCAAAGCCCCGCGGGCCGGGCTGATTAATGTCCTCATCAGTGATCAGAGAGGAGTGTGAGGTACCAGGCCGGGTCATTAATGAGCCCCACCCCCTGTTCTCCCAGCAGCCCCTGGGGCGGAGGAGGGGCAACACGGCGCCGGTACCATAGACATATACACTAGACGCCACATTCACGTTGATTTGATTGCTGCCGGATGAAAAATGCGGCCGCCATCTTGGTCCGGTACGGAGCTCCGCGGGTGAACTAGTGATGGGTTGGTCGCGAACGATACGGCTCTATGTGCCGGCTCTTAAGTGAACGATGATAAATACATAGTTGTTAGCTGATAGATACAACTTAAACTGTTGGATGCTGCTTTGTACTTTGTATTTTATTTATTTATTATTTATGTTATTTGACTGTTATGGATAGTTCAAAGACAAACATATTTGTTTCTACTTCTAGAGTCATTTCTTGATGCAGGGTTACTTTTACTGACTGAAACTGCTGAGGAGAGCGGTTGTCACGTGACAGCGGTACCGGACCAATATGGCGGCCGTATTTTGCGCCGCTCAATCCATTACGAGTCATCTGGTGTTCATATCTATGGCCGGTACTGACCAGGGTTGAGTTGTTGACTGGTCCGTATCGTATCTGAGCCGGTCCGAGACCGGCGCTCTTACTATGAGAAGCTAACTTGAGATATCTCTTCACTTTGGCGGCCCCCTCTGGTCGAGATGAAATCGGCACTGCGTTTTAAGAACCACACTTCCCACAATCCCCCACTCACTCGCTGTAATGATGGGAAAATATGATAAACGTTTGTGGCGCAGACTGGATTGGGAGATTGTAGCTACTTCAATGGACTTTCTGGTAGGATGGCTTCAATGCAGGTGAATACCGCTCTTCTTTATTTTATCTGTATGTAGATTTGGTTTCGCTGGGCGAAGTGTTTGTTGTCGTCCTGATACTGTGACACGCAAAACGTGTCACTTCCGCTTCCACCACAAGATTTCCCGCCAGTGTACTAGCCAGTACACCAAAATACTAAAATAATAAACTCACAGGGTCTCATGCAGTCTCATGGGGTTTTGCTAAGACCAATTCATAAACTAATATCAAGTAAAGGTGAATATTGAACTATAAAAAAGTTCTCATTGAGCTTTAAATATGGGCCCAGCTCTCCGGACAGGTTAGTGGGGCGTGGCCTCTTACTCTAGACCACGCCCCCGCTGCTGTTGTCGGCGGTTGCAGCGTGCGGTTCCGGAGGGGGCGTGGCCAAGAGGGGGGGGAGGGGGGGGGGGGGGCTCTGCTCCGACAGACACGGACGCTCTGAGGGGATTTGTGACGACGTAGCATAAATAACACCGCTCTCTCGGCCCCCTGGCCTTGACTCCCAGACGCTCCTCGAGTCCTTGAGTCCTTGAGGACGACTTGGCCATTCTCCCTCCGTCTCTGTCCTTTCCTCGTTCTCTCTCTCCCGGTAATAGCATTGACCAGGAGGACACACACACACACACACACACACACACACACACACACACACACACACACACACATCTGTCCTGTGCCCTTGACGCCGGCCCAGAAGCCCCTGGGGGGCCTCGTTGTAAGAAGCCCCTCTTCTTCCGGACGACTGATATCCTTTCAATTAATCATCCGTTCATCATCCTCTTATTAAAGCAGTGTCCTCTGGCCCACGCGGGACCCAGGGATGACAGACAGACTGGTGGGATGATAGACAGACTGTTGGGATGACAGAGAGACTGATGGGATGACAGAGAGACTGTTGGGATGACAGAGAGACTGATGGGATGACAGAGAGACTGTTGGGATGACAGAGAGACTGTTGGGATGACAGAGAGACTGATGGGATGACAGAGAGACTGTTGGGATGACAGAGAGACTGTTGGGATGACAGAGAGACTGTTGGGATGACAGAGAGACTGTTGGGATGACAGAGAGACTGTTGGGATGACAGAGAGACTGATGGGATGACAGAGAGACTGTTGGGATGACATACAGACTGTTGGGATGACAGAGAGACTGTTGGGATGACAGAGAGACTGTTGGGATGAGAGAGACTGTTGGGATGACAGAGACTGATGGGATGACAGAGAGACTGATGGGATGACAGAGAGACTGATGGGATGACAGAGAGACTGTTGGGATGACAGAGAGACTGTTGGGATGACAGAGAGACTGTTGGGATGACAGAGAGACTGATGGGATGACAGAGAGACTGTTGGGATGACAGAGAGACTGTTGGGATGAGAGAGACTGTTGGGATGAGAGAGAGACTGTTGGGATGACAGAGACTGTTGGGGATGACAGAGACACTGCTGGGATGACAGAGAGACTGCTGGGATGACAGAGAGACTGATGGGATGACAGAGACTGTTGGGATGGCAGAGAGACTGATGGGATGAGAGAGACTGTTGGGATGACAGAGAGACTGTTGGGATGACAGAGACTGTTGGGATGACAGACAGACTGTTGGGATGACAGAGACTGATGGGATGACAGAGAGACTGATGGGATGAGAGAGACTGTTGGGATGAGAGAGACTGTTGGGATGAGAGAGACTGGTGGGATGAGAGAGACTGGTGGGATGAGAGAGACTGTTGGGATGACAGTGAGACTGATGGGATGAGAGAGACTGTTGGGATGACAGAGAGACTGTTGGGATGAGAGAGACTGTTGGGATGACAGAGACTATTGGGATGACAGTGAGACTGATGGGATGAGAGAGACTGTTGGGATGACAGAGAGACTGATGGGATGACAGAGAGACTGTTGGGATGACAGAGAGACTGATGGGATGACAGAGAGACTGTTGGGATGACAGAGAGACTGATGGGATGACAGAGAGACTGTTGGGATGACAGAGACTGTTGGGATGACAGAGAGACTGTTGGGATGACAGAGAGACTGTTGGGATGAGAGAGACTTGATGGGATGACAAGAGACTGTTGGGATGACAGAGAGACTGATGGGATGACAGACAGACTGTTGGGATGACAGAGAGACTGATGGGATGATAGAGAGACTGTTGGGATGACAGAGAGACTGTTGGGATGACAGAGAGACTGATGGACAGCTCTGCGTTT
>NW_028176257.1:49016-51516 GCF_949987555.1 Borostomias antarcticus
GGAGAGAGAATCTTAAATCTTGAGAGAGAGAGAGAAAGGGGAGAGAGAGAGAGGGAGAGGGGGATCTTTAATCTTGAGAGAGAGAGAGAGAGAGAGAGAGAGAGAGGGGAGAGAGAGAGAGGGAGAGGGGGATCTTTAATCTTGAGATAGAGAGAGAGAAAGGGGAGAGAGAGAGAGAGAGGGGGATCTTTAATCTTGAGAGAGAGAAAGGGTGTAGAGAGAGGGAAAGAGGATCTTGAATCTTGAGAAAGAGAGAGAAATGGGGAGAGAGAGAGGGAGAGAGAGGGAGAGAGAGGGGAGAGAGAGGGAGAGAAAGGAGGAGAGAGAGGGAGAGAAAGGGGAGAGAGAGGGATCTTTAATCTTGAGAGAGAAAGGACGTAGAGAGAGGGAAAGAGGATCTTGAATCTTGAGAAAGAGAGAGAAATGGGGAGAGAGAGAGGGAGAGAGAGGGAGAGAAAGGAGGAGAGAGAGGGAGAGAAAGGGGGAGAGAGTAAAAGAGGGATGAAAGCAGATGGAGGCTGAGGGAGGAAGAGAGATTAGTAGAACGAGTGCGTGCGAGAGCAAAATAGCAGCTAAAAGTGTTTCCTGTGTGTCATTTATGTAAGTATGCTAATGCTAACGCTAATGTCGCTAACCGTGTTTACGTGCCTCTCCCAGAGATCCCTAACTGGTCCACAGCCCCTCCTCCCTCTCCCTCTCCCTCCATACCTCTCTCTCTCTCTCTCTCCCTCCATACCTCTGTCTCTCTTTACCCATCCATCCATCCATCCCTCCCCCTCTCTCTCTCTCTCTCTCTCTCTCTCTCTCTCTCTCTCTCTCTCTCCATACCTCTCTCTCTCTCTACTTCAGTATCTTTATCCATCCATCCATCTCTCTCTCCATACCTCCATCTCTCTTTAACCATCCATCCGTCCATCCTCTCTCCCTCCCTCCCTCCATACCTCAGTCTCTCTTTACCCATCTCTCTCTCTCTCTCTCTCTCTATATATATATATATATATATATATATATAAATATAAATATAAATATATAAAGCAGTCGGGACTATATCACCTCTTAGACAGATAAAAGTGTGTCTGTTGAAGGTGAGCTCAGCTGTAAGTCAAGTTGCTGACGACTGGCTTTACCCAGAGTGTCTGTTCTGTTCCGTCTCCTCATCTAACAGGCCGGTCCAGCAGCAGAGTGGGATGTTTGTGTGGAGTTGACCCATAGTTCTGAGCCCGGCGCCCTTCAAGACCCTGGCAGCTGAGTTGGCAGAGAGAGAGAGAGAGAGAGAGAGAGAGAGAGGGAGGGAGAGGGGAGAGAGAGGGGGGAGAGAGAGAGAGGGAGAGAGAGAGGGAGGGGGGGGGGGGAGAGGGAGAGAGAGAGAGAGAGAGAGAGAGAGAGAGGGAGAGAGAGGGGAGAGAGGGGGGAGAGGGAGAGAGAGAGGGAGAGAGAGAGAGAGAGAGAGAGATGGGTAAAAAGAGACTGAGGTATGGAGAGCGAGAGAGAGAGAGAGAGAGAGAGAGGGAGAGAGAGGGGGGGAGAGAGGGAGAGAGAGAGAGAGAGGGAGAGAGAGAGGGAGAGGGAGAGAGGCGTGGGGCACTTGAGCTGCTCTCCACCCGACACTCCTGGCTGATTGGAACAGATGTTAGCACTCAACTCTGCACTGCTGCTCAGCCAATTAAACAGCCTCTCTCTATCTCCCAATCTCTCGAAAGAAAAGAGAGGAAGAGAGATGGAGGATGAGTGGTGGAGAAGCTGGCGCCCGGCGTGCTCTGTGCGTTAGATGGATTAGTGGAGGAGGCTACAGCACCAAGGACAGCGGGTTGAGAGACGCCCCCCCCCCCCACCACCATTCTTCATGCAAACGTTGTGTTTCGTTCTCTGGGTGTTGAAACAGTCAGTGTTACCAACCGACAGCCAAGTTCACCTCAAGAACACTTTCCCCCATGATGCACTGCTGCTTCCTGACGGTCCGCGTCGTCTCAGGACGCCGGGGGAAGGGCAGGTCTGCTAGACGACCGCCACAGCTTGCCCCGCCCTCCGCGCCGCCCCTCACATCAATCAAACGCGCCGGATAATGGAGCGCAGGTCAGAGGCTCCGCCCCTCCGTCTAGACGCATCACAGCGGCTCGTTAACGAGTGCCCGCCTCAGGGCCGCGCTGGCGGCAGCATCGCTATGGTGATGTGACCGGGTCTGCCTGAGCTGGTCAGCACTGCAGTGGGCTGGTCACAATACACCTGTTTGTGAGGGTAAGCCTGCTTAAGATGTGTGTGTGTGTGTGTGTGTGTGTGTGTGTGTGTGCATGTGCTCCTGTATGTGTGTGTGTAACTGGCTGCTTGTTGAAAGCCAAGGTACCAGGAGGTGAGGTAACCACGGCTACAGTCTAACTCTATTACTGTAGTCTATAACTCTAGTAATGACTCTATTACTGTAGTCTATAACTCTAGTAATGACTCTATTACTGTAGTCTATAACTCTAGTAATGACTATTACTGTAGTCTATAACTCTATTGC
>NW_028176257.1:54016-59016 GCF_949987555.1 Borostomias antarcticus
TTTATTGAGAAAACATACGAGCGCAAGGACTTCCGGACAACGCACATGAGTGGTTCATCCAAAGAAGTGCCCCAGTCTGATCTTGCGCTGCCTTATATTCAAGCAAAACACAGGTATGGCGCTCCGGGATGTGATGGCTAACCCATTGTACATCATATTAAATGGCAGGCGTCATCAACAGTGGTCGAGAATACAGACACGTGACATAAAGAAAAGGAGGTAATTTCTTGAAGAGACAAAGGGGCAAAGGGACAAAGGATGGTTATTCTGGAGTAGACAGATTTCTAGGTGTGTTGACCTCCTGGAGGTCATCCTGTCATGAATTAGGTTAGCACAGCTATGTGAAAGGTTGAGGGAGGTGGTGAATTACAAAAGGAGGTGATGAAACTATCATTTCTATGACAGTAAGTCCTATACTTTACTTTTATAGAGGAAAAGACTTAAAAGACTAACTTCCTTCTCCCAGTGGTCCACAGCTGTGAACCATACCCCACTCTGCTCTTATTGAATTGACTAACTTGCTGAGGGTTGGTCTGCGAATGAGACGGCTGGATCGCCCACACTCTCTCCCGGCTGGCTTGGCAGACCTCCAGTTACCGCAGTCCTTTCCTCTCCTCTTTTTCTCTTCCTCTCTCTCCTCTCCACTCTCTCTCCACTCGTCTCTCTCTCCTCTTCTCTCCACTCCTCTCCTCTCTCTCCTCTCCACTCCACTCCTCTCCTCACTCCTCTCTCTCTTCTCTCTCTCCTCTCCTCTCTCTCCTCTCCTCTCCCTCTCTCTCTCTCTCTCTCTCTCTCCTCTCCCTCATACAGAGCCAGATGGCAGAACAGGGAGGCTAAATTACATGATGCCGTGGGAGGGGAATCTTTGACCACTATTTACATCTACAGCGTAGCGCAGACAGCTGCTGCCTCTCCTTCCTGTCGGACAGCCAATCACGGACCCGCATGGCCATAACCCAGGGACCCCCATCGGCATCTCGCTGAAGTTCACCTCTGACCCCCTCAGAGTAGAGGAAGTGTGTGGGCAGGCAGGTCTCAAACACATACCACAGTTTTTTACACGTGAACTAATAGTGTAAATACACAAGCCTGGAACTATTATGCTCAGCCACTGATCCTCTGTAAAGACTGAACAACACCGCCATCACCTGGGTGTGTTTACCATCCAGAAAGATGCTCTTCAGACAAGGTGTTCTCCAACAGTGACCATCATTACCAACTCACCCACACCGACCCCAGGGAGCATTGGTACGGAAAGGGTGTTAAGGACTGGGGCGGTTTCATTAACACAGATTAATAGGGGTCTCAACGTGGACTAATATTGTCAGACGACAAGGTGGGGACGACAAGGTGACTCATCCCATCATGCATTGCGCTGTGGTCTGGAATGACGGAGCCAGATCAAGTGATGGACTGGTTGACGCTTAAACATAATTGTTGGAGCCATTAACCCTAGAAGGGAATTTTGTGGAAATTTGTGTTATAGTGACCTTTGTTGATCCTGTGGAAGGTTTAGTATTTTCTGTTGGTACTTACCTTTGGATCTGATCCTGTGGATAGAAATTGATTGCTGCACTGGATATTACATACATTTGTTGTAGTTTGTTGTTGTAGCCCATAGTATATTATGGTAGTTTTTGTTGAAGTATGCCACCTATTGGCCAGGTGTGGTCACTGCATTCCTTCCTTACTAGCAAGGGTTAAAAGTAAGATGGCTGCCTTCCTTTGTAGTGGAAAGCATGGAAGCAGGCCTCTCGGCTAGTTAAGGGTTTTCAAGCGTTATTTTGGCAGTTTTGAAGCTAAAGTATAGTTTGTTTACCATGTACCCATCCACAACCCATACTCCGGTTCCCGACCACGCCAGAAGCACCAAAACGGTGAGTCAAGTCAACAAACAATTGCTATTTAATTCTATTTAATGAAAAGAAACAAATGTTTTAAGAAACTTCCCCTTTTAACCGTCTCCAGTATGTGTGCATCAGCCAGCCCCATCATGGAAAGACACGGGAAAATCAATGTGAATATAAAAACAACAAATTCATGTCAACGTACGGTACAGTGTTAACAGTGAGAAGACACAACATCTCCAGGCTGTGTCCACAGCCATCCAGCGGTTAGTCGCGGACTAAGGGCGGATTCATAGTCGACGCAAACTACATAAGCGCAAGCAACGCAAGCTTCGCAAGGCCACGCAAGATCTCGTTGCGTCCTTGCGTGTGTCATGCCGACATTTGTCACTTGACGCAAGCAATAGTGCAATTCCTTGAGTTTCCCCTGAAACAAAACACAGAACGCAAGCTCTCGAGTCATGTTGGAGCTTGCGTTCACAACGTAGCTTGCGTTGTTTACGTCGACTATGAATCAGGCCTAACGCTCCGCAATCCGCCTCCGGTCCAACTTCAGCAACTTCCTGCAACTTTTACCTCAGCGAACGTCTGCCGTCCGAGGCTCTCATTAATCATGACGCCAGACAGCTCGCCAGCCCAGGTTAGTAGTATCTGACAGCTCTCCGGCGCTAGCGCTCGGGACAGCGCGCCTCACTCTGCATGCCTCTCATGTCCGATGTACTTCCTCTCTCCAACCTTGTCAGAGCGTCCGTGATAAAAAAAACGCCTGGTTATTGCTGATCTGGCCGAGCCTGGTGAGGCTGCGGTCGAGCAGCGGGATTCTGGGTAATTTGTTAGATGAGAGAAAAGGCGCACCGGCAGGCAAGGAGGAAGCTGCTGGGTTCTGCTCAAGAGAACACACAAGGCTCGGTGCCATTAGGGTCCACGTGATTAGCAGGAGGGGGAACGGGTTTGTTTTGATTAGAAAGGACACACACACACACACACACACACACACACACAGGAAAGCGCTCAGTAGAGGCGTAATGTCTCCTTCCTACGGGTGGATGCCGGTCTTCGCTCTGCTGGAGACGTCACTACCACTTTATACTTAAAAAAGATAATTTGCCATCTTGCGCCCGCACACACCCACACACACACACACACACACACCATGCCTCTTGAGGATTTTAATTTTATTCTAGGTAGGGTAATAGCCAAGAGGTCAGCAATTAAAATTAAAATTAAAAAGTACAGCATGTCTGGTAGTGATGAGTGTTCTCAGCTGGGTGAACCCTGGCTAGCCCATGATGATGGGTGGGTGGGCATGGTGGGCATGGAGGCTATTCTCTTCTCTCATTATTACGCTCCACATATCTGGAACCAACTTCCAGAAAACTGCAGGTCTGCTGCAACTCTCAGTTCTTTCAAATCAAGATGGAAGACTTTTCTTTGTTGCCGCTGCTTTTTATAAAATCAAATAATTATTCATTCATACACTGCACTCTAACTTTTAATTCCTGTATTTTATTTTTCCTGCATTTTGTTTTAAATGTTATTTTTTGGCATTTCGTTTTGTGTGACCTTTTATGTGTTTCTTGCACTTTGTCTTGATGCTTTTAATGTCTCATGTGAAGCACTTTGAATTGCCTCGTTGCTGAAATGTGCTCTACAAATAAACCTGCCTCTCCTTACTGTAAGTGAGGACACAGTGCCCATGTGTGTGACTGACGTGATCGGAAAAACCTTGAAAGACACAAATAAAGATATAAAAGCCAACGTTCCCCCCCCCCCCCCCCCCAAGCGGACGTGTGATAGACAGAGACAAAGACGATGATCAGACGTGGAACCGCACGCCCGGAAGCAGAGAACGACCAGCGACTAGCCTGAGAACAACCGGCTTCCTGAAGCAGCCATTTTCCTTCATTAGGGCCCCATGGACACAGGAAAAAGCTCCCTGCTCCTCCCTCTGCAGAATTCCCTGCTCCTCACTCTATAGAATTCCCTGCTCCTCCCTCTATAGAATCCCCTGCTCCTCACTCTATAGAATCCCCTGCTCCTCACTCTACAGAATTCCCTGCTCCTCACTCTATAGAATTCCCTGCTCCTCACTCTATAGAATTCCCTGCTCCTCACTCTGCAGAATCCCCTGCTCCTCCCTCTATAGAATCCCCTGCTCCTCCCTCTATAGAATTCCCTGCTCCTCACTCTACAGAATTCCCTGCTCCTCCCTCTTCAGAATTCCCTGCTCCTCACTCTATAGAATTCCCTGCTCCTCACTCTTCAGAATTCCCTGCTCCTCCCTCTTCAGAATTCCCTGCTCCTCACTCTATAGAATTCCCTGCTCCTCACTCTACAGAATTCCCTGCTCCTCCCTCTACAGAATTCCCTGCTCCTCCCTCTTCAGAATTCCCTGCTCCTCACTCTATAGAATTCCCTGCTCCTCACTCTTCAGAATTCCCTGCTCCTCACTCTTCAGAATTCCCTGCTCCTCCCTCTACAGAATTCCCTGCTCCTCACTCTACAGAATTCCCTGCTCCTCCCTCTACAGAATTCCCTGCTCCTCCCTCTACAGAATTCCCTGCTCCTCACTCTACAGAATTCCCTGCTCCTCACTCTACAGAATTCCCTGCTCCTCCCTCTATAGAATCCCCTGTTGGCCTCTGGGAAGCTGGATGAGGCTGAGAGCAGATGGCGTGGAGTCACGGGGCTCTCCGACGTTTCTACCGCTCGCCTGTTTTTGCTGCTATCGCTCTTTCTCTCTCTCGGAGAGGAATACAACGGACTGTGGGGTGTGATGGTAGAGAGAAGGTTCTAGAAGGATCTAGGGTTGTCTGATCCAGTAAGGTCACAGCTCTGCCAACAAGAGCAGAGAGAGAAAGAAGAAGCCACTCTGAAGAAGAACAACTTGTTAGGATGTTAGCAGGAGTTTGACACATTTGCTGCTTACACACACATGCACGCACACACACACACACATGCACACACACACACACACACACACACACACACACTTGGCATGTCAGCCGAGCACGGCTGTGATTTGCATTCCCATAACAACAAGGCAATCCTGCTGGAAGGTGCGTCTCTAGCTGAAGACGTGGTGGTCATGCTAAGACTGAACCAGATGAAGAGGTGCTGGTCATGTTAAGACTGAACCAGATGAAGACGTGG
>NW_028176257.1:64016-66516 GCF_949987555.1 Borostomias antarcticus
TAGGAGGATGTAGATTGTAGGAGGAAGGTATAGATTGTAGGAGGATGGATGATTGTAGGAGGAAGGTATAGATTGTAGGAGGATGGATGATTGTAGGAGGAAGGTATAGATTGTAGGAGGAAGGTATAGATTGTAGGAGGAAGGTATAGATTGTAGGAGGAAGGTATAGATTGTAGGAGGATGTAGATGGTAGGAGGAAGGTATAGATTGTAGGAGGATGGATGATTGTAGGAGGAAGGTATAGATTGTAGGAGGAAGGTATAGATTGTAGGAGGAAGGTATAGATTGTAGGAGGAAGGTATAGATTGTAGGAGGATGTAGATGGTAGGAGGAAGGTATAGATTGTAGGAGGATGGATGATTGTAGGAGGATGGATGATTGTAGGAGGGTGTAGGATGTAGATTGTAGGAGGAAGGTATAGATTGTAGGAGTAAGGTATAGATTGTAGGAGGAAGGTATATATTGTAGGAGGAAGGTAAAGATTGTAGGAGGAAGGTATAGATTGTAGGAGGAAGGTATAGATTGTAGGAGGAAGGTATAGATTGTAGGAGGAAGGTATAGATTGTAGGAGGAAGGTATAGATTGTAGGAGGAAGGTATAGATTGTAGGAGGATGTAGATGGTAGGAGGAAGGTATAGATTGTAGGAGGATGGATGATTGTAGGAGGATGGATGATTGTAGGAGGAAGGTATAGATTGTAGGAGGAAGGTATAGATTGTAGGAGGAAGGTATAGATTGTAGGAGGATGTAGATGGTAGGAGGAAGGTATAGATTGTAGGAGGATGGATGATTGTAGGAGGAAGGTATAGATTGTAGGAGGAAGGTATAGATTGTAGGAGGAAGGTATAGATTGTAGGAGGAAGGTATAGATTGTAGGAGGATGTAGATGGTAGGAGGAAGGTATAGATTGTAGGAGGATGGATGATTGTAGGAGGATGGATGATTGTAGGAGGGTGTAGGATGTAGATTGTAGGAGGAAGGTATAGATTGTAGGAGTAAGGTATAGATTGTAGGAGGAAGGTATATATTGTAGGAGGAAGGTAAAGATTGTAGGAGGAAGGTATAGATTGTAGGAGGAAGGTATAGATTGTAGGAGGAAGGTATAGATTGTAGGAGGAAGGTATAGATTGTAGGAGGAAGGTATAGATTGTAGGAGGATGTAGATGGTAGGAGGAAGGTATAGATTGTAGGAGGATGGATGATTGTAGGAGGATGGATGATTGTAGGAGGGTGTAGGATGTAGATTGTAGGAGGAAGGTATAGATTGTAGGAGTAAGGTATAGATTGTAGGAGGAAGGTATATATTGTAGGAGGAAGGTAAAGATTGTAGGAGGAAGGTATATATTGTAGGAGGATGTAGATGGTAGGAGGATGGAGGATATAGATTGTAGGAGGAAGGTATAGATTGTAGGAGGATGTAGATGGTAGGAGGATGTAGGATGTAGATTGTAGGAGGAAGGTATAGATTGTAGGAGGAAGGTATAGATTGTAGGAGGAAGGTATAGATTGTAGGAGGATGTAGTTTGTAGGAGGATGTAGATTGTAGGAAGAAGGTATAGATTGTAGGAGGATGTAGATGGTAGGAGGATGGAGGATGTAGGGTTGACTGCAATCGATCGATGCTTTTACTCTCAATTCCTAAAATATTTGACTGAACAGAAAGTTACAAAAGAACTGGCAGGCTTCCTAAGCCCCTAGAGCGCACTACGAGTTAGAATCTCAGATCTCCAGTCTGACGGTGGAGTTGACGTGAGCAGCTCCCCACAGATTCCTCACACGATAAAACATCTCTGCACATTCTCTTAAACCAGTAGATAACACAACCAAGCCAGAAGGGAAATTAAACCGTACACATAATTTTATTTTTGGAGGGTAGCTTAAAGTGATAAGGATGTAGATGTGGAATAGGCATACATAATTGGCTTCTGCTTGTGCCTTTTCACTCACTGTTGTATTACCTCTGCCCCAGCAACGGTGCAGGGCGAGAGGTCATGTTTTTGTGGGCGTCCCTATAGTACATACACCCATCTGTTAGCAGGATTACACAAAAACTACTGGGGCGGCTGTAGCTCAGTTGGTAGAGCGGGTCGTTCAGTGATCGAAGGGTCAGTGGTTCGAATCCCAGCTCCGACTGTCCACATGTCGAAGTGTCCTTGAGCAAGACACCTAACCCTAAATTGCTCCCAATGAGCAGGTTAGCACCTTGCATGGCAGCTGCCGCCATTGGTGTGTGAATGTGTGTGTGAATGGGTGAATGAGAGGCCATTGTAAAGCGCTTTGAGTGCCGCTAAGGTGGAAACGCGCTATATAAGTGCAGTCCATTTACCATTTACTGCACCGATGTTCATGAACTTGGTGAAAGGGTGTAGCGTGAGTCAGCCTTGGACCTATTCAATTTTGGAGCAGATCCGAATCAGGGGGCGGGTCCACGAACAGCCCCGAACACGGCCACGCCTTCTCCTCCATCAACACCACGCCAGTGATGGCTACGCAGACGGTG
>NW_028176257.1:71516-99016 GCF_949987555.1 Borostomias antarcticus
GCATGTCTTTACTTTTTACAAACTTTTGCTAACTTTTTGACTCGGCTACCTGCCACTCGACCGATTGTTTTATAAAGGGCACTAAACAATCAAAGGGAATATTCTATTTGATCAGAAGGCTGTTTGAACAGTTAATATCCCAGAGTAGCGCGGTGGCCGTCGCTGGCGCTCCATGTCTACGACTAGAGAAGAAGAGAGATTAGAGAAGAAAGTGGAGGATTGTGTTTCGCTCGGACAGGTACGCAAACTGTTGCAGCGACAGAAAGAAATGTTTACCGGACTGATTCAGCAACAACAGAACTGCTTCAAGACCTTTGTTGAACTCATCATGGACTCGACAGACAAAAGGCTGGACGTGCAAGTCCTCTGATATCGGAAAAAAACTGCACATTTAATTTTGAACTGTTTAACATGTTTGAATTGGTTAACATCTATTGATAAGAAGCAAGTCTGAGCAGTATTACTGGACTTAAGTGCTGCTTTTGATGTCATAGACCACACACTATTGATAGGCTAACTCAAGTGCTATGGCTTTAATTCAAATAAATGATAAATGGTAAATGGACTGCACTTATATAGCGCTTTTCCACCTTAGCGGCACTCAAAGCGCTTTACAATGGCCTCTCATTCACCCATTCACACACACATTCACACACCAATGGCGGTAGCTGCCATGCAAGGTGCTAACCTGCTCATTGGGTGCAATTTGGGGTTAGGTGTCTTGCTCAAGGACACTTCGACATGTGGACAGTCGGAGCTGGGATTCGAACCATTTACCCTTCGATCACTGAACGACCCGCTCTACCAACTGAGCTACAGCCGCCCATAATACACGGTGCTGGATGGAAAGCTCTCTGTCTAACAGGTCACAGAGATCTACACAAATAAGAGACAACATCACTTTACAAGGAGCCCCAGTCTCTCATTTGCTACTTCCTAAGCCGAGAACAAACTCTCTTAGATCCACGGTCATATATAGAGCAATCACACACTGGAATAAACTTCCCTTTCAAATTGCAAGTATACAAAACAGGTTCACTTTCAAGAAACGATTGAGGCATTATCTATGCAGCAGATGACCACATGATGGGTATAGGTCATTGTGTATGTACAGACTTTGTTGTCTTGTCATGACTGTCATGTCCTGTGTAACTGTGTTGTTGGGTCTATCCGTATACTGTAATGTCCCTGTGATGTTGTCATGTTGTCAGTAGTGTGTACTGTTTTATGTGTTGTAATGTCATGCTGACATGTCATTGTGTGTATAAGTGTATTATGTGTTATAATGTAATCATATGTGATTGTATGTGATGTCAGTCATGTTAGGTGACTGTAATGTAATTGTATGTGATTGTATGCGAGGTCAGTTATGTTATGTGACTGTGTGTACATGTACGTATGAATGTGTGTATGTATGTTATTCTATTTTTATTTTTGTGGACCCCAGGGAGATTAGTGGTCGTCCTGCCGAGGCCCTAAGACGCCTCTTCCAACCCGACTCCTCTTCCTGGTGAATATGCAGCAGGGTCTTTGCCAAACAAGAGGGGATAATTTTAGCTGCAGCTCTCATAACTCCCCTCCCTCAGTACGTTTATCTGCAACGAGCTAATCAGGAAGAAATCCAGCCCTAGTCAGGAGCCTGCCTGTAAAGCAGGCTAAATTAGATGTTTGAAAATAAATAAAAATATATTCATTACATTTTCAATTACAGTGAGAGAGAGTGGGGCGTTAATAGCATTGGCGTCCAAGTGTTAATGTCCTCGAGGGAACTGCTGACTGTGAACTTGGGATGCAAAATAGGATCTTAAATCTGCGATGCGAGGAATCGAACAGAAGCACAAACAAGCACGTACGCAAACATGCTTACACGCACTATTCCAAGCTGCAAATTCACAGAAATACATGAAATATGAACCGAATTCTACAAACACAACCGGTCATAAACAAATGCTTTAGCCTCCCGGTGACATAAATAAACCAGGATGTACAGTACAGGTACGGTACCAACCAACCAGGGTTCTGTATTTCAGACGGTCCAAAAGTCAACCGCCGCCCATCAGTCACTATGACAACCGGAATCAGATATGTACCTCAGAGGGCGGAAGAGGGGATATTACCACAGACCTGGCTCCGGCAGTGCATTCTGGGAAATCTCATGAATGAAACAGACACAGGGACGGCGATATGAAACGGACTGCCTGGCGCCGGCGGCGACCATTAAAGAATCTCGCTTGCATGTCGCATCCGGCGCCGCCTTTGAGGGCGAGAGGTCTCAGATCCCTGTGAGGATGAGGACCTTCAGGCTCATCCGGGTGAGGATGAGGACCGCGGTCACCTGGGCAACGCTGATAGCGCCGGATTAGTCAAGATGTCTCTCTCTGCATATTTACTGGAAGTTCTGTCCTCAAAAGGTTTTATTTAATAAACTCCAAATTCACTAGATCAGCAACTACCGGCCCTCGTATTCATCCAATATGGAGTGAACAGCACCTGCTAAATGAATAGATCTCAATAATACGGATTGACTGTTTGTGTCATTCCTCTGGTAAATCATGTAATATGAATCTTATACTGTAGTTGGGGTGAAAACAACACAAGTCTCGATGACAAGCCCTAATGCTACACTGCACATGATAATATGCTATAAAAAATGATTCCCTTCTTTGAACTAAATCTCCTTAACTTGAAGTAATACATAGCGTTTTATATATATCCAGACGCCGGAATAGTTGGTTAATACTGTGTTGTTTAAGCCCAATGTTGCGCATGCGCACTTCGACTGAATGCTGCGTCCCGGGGGCGCGAGTTTTAAAAGGTAATAAATGTCAATGTATTATCTTTCTGAGTAGACTGTTTGGACGATTCAGCTTACTTTTAGTAAATCTAATTGGAGAATTAGCACCAGACATGTTTGTAAAGGAACACACTAGCAAAAAAAGCGTTAGCTAAACATAAGCTACTTCCGAGCCACTTCCTGTTCTGTTGACCTTCAAAATAAAAGCATTTCCGAGCTAATAAGTCCAGTCAACATTGATTAATTACCATTACCAGGTTTCTCATGACATGACATATTTAACTGTAAATACTGTAAATAGCAACGCTTTTAACCAAATACCTTTTAACTAAATATGAATTGTCCCTATGTATTTATCATTACCCTTATTTATGTATGTAAATAAAACAATTCACAACAGACTGAGGGCGAGACAACCTAACATGTCCAGGAGATTGGGGTCTAAAGTGGAATGGGTCAGTATGGTACCATGGGCCAAGTGGGCCTACAAAACCACTCATTTCAGCTCGTACTTTCACAATACCTTTATTGGTAATAATTAATATATTCACTTTTATTATTAGCATTCTGGAAAGCATGTGGAATATCACACTGTATAACTATACCCAAACACTGCAGAAACTTTACCACCAAACTTTCAAAGATTATACCGCAGCTTGTGAGCAGCAGTATAAATTCAATTTCTGTATATATAATTGGTTTTTAAGCCTTGCATATTTACAACAGAATAACATTGATACGTTAAAATAAACAAAAAGCCCTCAAATGTTAAAATGTCGTCAAATTATGCACATTGTGTGCTGTTTGTTTAGCTGCTGCAGCTGAGCGCCTCTAACTGCAAACCCTTAACCACTGCAGAGAAATGACAAAATATGTTAATTGCTTTTATGCAAAGAAATACAGGCATCTAATTTAAGATAATGAATGTAAGAGGGGATTGTTGTAATTATAATGAGGATGCCGCAGGTCAGACGAACACCGCTTGAACAAGTATCCCGTCCAATAATGTGATGATAACAACGCACAAAACTGCCTATAATCCATTTGCATGAGAATTCTCATAATCCTTCTGGGTAAGACAGCGGCTGAGATTTTAAATTACCATCTAATCAGAGATTTTGGCAACACCTGGCTAGGACAGCTTGGATTAGCAGAGAGGATTGGACCGCACGCCAGTGGGATGTACCAGATTACAATCTCAGAGGGATCCTGTGTGAACATCTGACTACAACTCAGAAGTAGTTCATCTGTGTGCGAATCCTACTGTATTATTCATCTGTGTGTGAGTAGGCCGTGGTTAAATATGAGCAGAAGCACATTTACAATAATCTCATTTGGGATTAGGCCAAACGAACACGACCAGAGATCAAATAAATAGCTTAATCCCAGAATATAAGAAAGTGAAACAGCCGTTTTATCCCAGTCATGAGAAGGCCTCTGTCTATTAATTGATGTGTCTATCTATTGTGAGGTGAGAACTGGAAAATGTTAGTTGGGGAAAGAAGGCGTTTTCTTCCCGTCTCAGAGAACAATCAAAGACCTCTGAACAATCCTTCTAGCTGCCTCAACATTACAATTTCAAAGTAGTTCTGATTGTCTGATCTCGTACCCAAAGATGATTGCTGGGGAGGAAGTCATTAGCATGAATCCAGGTCTAAATACACTGCGTCTCGTCTGCTGGTGCTGATCCACCATTAACCACATAGAGATCCCTGGTTCACCTCCATGGACGATCCTACAGTACTGGGACCTGTTGCATAATGAGCTATTGTAGAGAGGGTGAAGCCCACACACCGATATCACACACACACACACATACACACACACACACACACACACACACACACACAAAGGAAGTTGGTATGGCGTAGGATACATACAGGATTGTTTGACAGGATAGGCTACAGTACGTGAACAAGATAAAATAGGCTAATCGGTGTATGAAAGTATTTTTATACTTGGTTTAAAAATAATAGCACGCGAGTGGTCGATTCAAGCTGGTTTCAAACAAAAGACAATAGTTTTATTCTGTTACGATACGCAAATTCGGACTCGAGAACAGGAAGGGTATCCAAGTCAAGAGTGAGTCCCTTGGGGACGAGGTCGATAGGTCATAACGTGAAAAAGGAAGTGACATAGTTTCAGGATGAAGAGGACAGGGAAGTGATGTCACACAGGAAGAATTTGTAGTTTTAACAGACTGATCTATGAGAACGAACTACAGAGTTAGAACAACAGTCAAGTAGGAAAACAGAACACTTTGGTGAGACTTGAATTTCATTCACAGGTGACATGGTTGGACAGAGAGCAGAACAACAGCCCATATACCACAGATATGACCAGATAGTGGATATGGCCCTACTAGTCATGTGTCCTGGTTATGGATTATATGTATTTCTGGTTATCTGATGAAGCTCATCTTTTAATGGTGCCTAATGTGTATTATGGTTTAATGTTCGTGTACTATGTCATTGTTTTAAGTGCACAATTAGAGTAATGCCCCACTATTGGACAGCCCATGTTGACCTTTGACCTTTGTCGCCCATATACTGTACTGTAGAGAGTGAACAGACACTGTTGAAATGAACCTGATGAAGACCGCATGATCGAAATGTCGTTTGGATAATACAGACGTCTATAGTGTGATATCGGGCTCCACTCTCTTTACAATATGATCTACATTTGGCCCAGTGCCTGCCGGTGATGTGTGTATACTTAAATGTTTCCCTTTGCATAATAAGGTATTCCATCTTAGCAGATATGTGTTCTAAGGTTAATAGTCTAGTCTTCTGATTGACCTTTTTGACCAGGACTAGCCATCTTGCTTCTTTGTGATGCGGTGGTGCACGTTTTGCAACTCGACTCCTATAGCCTCAAGGCTAAGAGGCACTTCTTTATATTTTTATATATTATACAATAGGCATAAACCACGCTTATTCTGGAGTGTGTCTCAATGGACAAGTTCCATAAGTCACTATGGTGCTCAGAGAGCACAGGCCTCCGCACATGAATGCATCCGTGTGCAGCCGTGGCTGTGTGCGCACGCATGCATGAGAGGTTGGTCACGGTTGGTCTCGGAGCAATCGTTAGGTGGAGAGCTTTATGTCAGTCAAAAGCCGTCGTCTCTATGACCTTCCAATGTCCAGATATGGCCGTTTTCACAATGCATGTCTGGCCCCTGAGCCCAAGTCTGTGGAGTCCCCCTGCTTGTTCTGACCCTGGAGAGATAAGCGCTGCTCACTTCTACACCCCTCCACCGGGTTTCAGGAAAATCAGTCGGGTAGATTTGACTTGATCCTGGTTCAAAAAACGAAAGGAAGTGAATGGCCGGCCGTGTTTTGGTTTAACGGGTTCTAAAGCTGTGTTCACACCGGGCGCAAATTCTTCCGGCCGCGCGGCGGATTTACATAGGAAGTCAATGCAATTCGCGCGAACTGGGCGGCGGGCGGCAAGGGCGGCGCGAATCAGGTGAATTAGCAGAACCAGTCTACCTGAACACACTAAGACCCAGTCAGACCACAGCAGAACCAGTCTACCTGAACACACTAAGACCCAGTCAGACCACAGCAGAACCAGTCTACCTGAACACACCAAGACCCAGTCAGACCACAGCAGAACCAGTCTACCTGAACACACTAACACCCAGTCAGACCACAGCAGAACCAGTCTACCTGAACACACCAAGACCCAGTCAGACCACAGCAGAACCAGTCTACCTGAACACACCAAGACCCAGTCAGACCACAGCAGAACCAGTCTACCTCAACACACCAAGACCCAGTCAGACCACAGCAGAACCAGTCTACCTGAACACACCAAGACCCAGTCACACCACATCAGAACCAGTCTACCTGAACACACTAACACCCAGTCAGACCACAGCAGAACCAGTCTACCTGAACACACCAACACCCAGTCACACCACAGCAGAACCAGTCTACCTGAACACACTAACACCCAGTCAGACCACAGCAGAACCAGTCTACCTGAACACACCAAGACCCAGTCACACCACAGCAGAACCAGTCTACCTGAACACACCCAAGACCCAGTCACACCACAGCAGAACCAGTCTACCTGAACACACCAACACCCAGTCAGGAAGTAGTAAAGACAACCAAACTACACACTTAAATACTACAAATGGAAGGAAAGTAGTGCTATCACTGTTTTCATGTTTCACCATAGGGTTAGAGTTAGTGAAGGCATGTGTTTTTATCGGGTTTCTACGTTCTTGTTGTGATAGGTTCCTTAGTTTCTTTCTGAGTTTTTTACATTCGCTGTCAAACCATTTGTCATTGCTGCTTTTAGTTTGGGCCGTTTGCTTTTAGGTTTGACAAGGAGGCTGAACGGCCAAATATGTTGTAAAGGCTTCCGACTGCCTTGTTTACACATTCACTGTTGCATTGAAAGGGTTTCTTCTCTCCCAGAGACTGCTTTAAGTGTGATTGGACTTGTTGGCTATAAAAAATAGTGAAAGAAAAAAAGGGACCAGCATGTTAGAAACCTGCTACATGCTAATGAGGAATCCATCAAACGAAAACACTTCTGGGAGAATTGGAACAAACAAACAAACAAAACAAAACAAAAACACGAGGATCTACCCATCCAAAATGGAGCTGCTGTGTGGGTAAACCACTTTTCCAGCCACTTTAGCACTATAGAGAAGAATAAACTGTAATAATTTATAGAAAATAAACGAGTGTTTGGAGTCGAGCATAAAAGACTATCAAAACCCACTAGACTCCCCAATTACACTAAAGGAACTACATGACAATAAAATGCTTAACAGTGTTGTTGACGGCATCGTAAACAAAACGATGAAACACTCAGGCCCCAACTTCCAATCGGCTATACTAAAACTCTCAACGTTTGTCCTTAACTCCGGAATATTCCCCAATAATTGGAACCAAGGACTGATAACGCCGCTCCGCAAGAGTGCAGACAAATTGAACCCCGATATCTACAGTGGAATCTGTGTCAACGGCAGCCTGGGGGGAATCCTCAACCCCAGACTCCTCCATTTCCTCTCTAAAAACAGTGTCCTGAGCAAATCCCAAATTGCCTTTTTACCAAATGATCGTACAACAGACCATGTTTTCACCCTCAGCACTGTAACTCAATCAAATAAACAAAACAAGAGCAAATTATTCTCCTGCTTTTAGATTTTAAAACAGCTTTTGATTCAATTTGCCACGAGGTTCTGCTGTACAAATTACTGTTAAGTGTTAAGAAGAAAAGCCTATGACATCATTTATGTACACTAACAACAAGTGTGCCGTTAAGATTGGCTAAGAACACAGACTTCTTTCCCCAAAGCCGGGGCGTCAGAAAGGCATGCAGCTTGAGTCCGATTCTCTTCAACATATACATCAACAAACAGTCTACACCGGGCATCCCCCTAGGAGACAGAGGAGTCAGTCTACACCGGGCATCCCCCTAGGAGACAGAGAAGTCAGTCTACACCAGGCATCCCCCTAGGAGACAGATGAGTCAGTCTACACCGGGCATCCCCCTAGGAGACAGATGAGTCAGTCTACACCAGGCATCCCCCTAGGAGACAGATGAGTCAGTCTACACCGGGCATCCCCCTAGGAGACAGAGGAGTCAGTCTACACCAGGCATCCCCCTAGGAGACAGAGGAGTCAGTCTACACCGGGCATCCCCCTAGGAGACAGATGAGTCAGTCTACACCGGGCATCCCCCTAGGAGACAGAGGAGTCAGTCTACACCAGGCATCCCCCTAGGAGACACAGGAGTCAGTCTACACCGGGCCTTCCCCTAGGAGACAGAGGAGTCAGTCTACACCAGGCATCCCCCTAGGAGACAGAGGAGTCAGTCTACACCGGGCATCCCCCTAGGAGACACAGGAGTCAGTCTACACCAGGCATCCCCCTAGGAGACAGAGGAGTCAGTCCACACCAGGCATCCCCCTAGGAGACACAGGAGTCAGTCTACACCAGGCATCCCCCTAGGAGACAGAGGAGTCAGTCCACACCAGGCATCCCCCTAGGAGACAGAGAAGTCAGTCTACACCGGGCATCCCCCTAGGAGACAGAGGAGTCAGTCTACACCAGACATCTCCCTAGGAGACAGATGAGTCAGTCTACACCGGGCATCCCCATAGGAGACACATGAGTCAGTCTACACCGGGCATTCCCCTAGGAGACAGAGGAGTCAGTCTACACCGGGCATCCCCCTAGGAGACAGAGAAGTCAAATGCTTCTGTTTGCAGATGACCTGGCGCTGCTGTCACCAACCAAAGAAGGGCTACAACAGCACCTTGATCTCCACAGATTCTCCCAGACTTGGGCCAGGACAGAGAATCTGACCAAGACTAAGATTAGGATATTCCAAAAAAGACCCAGCCTCCAGCACAACAAATATACGTTCTTTCTAGATATGATCGCCCTAGAACACACAGAACTATACCTGCCTCGGCCTGAACATCAGCACCACAGGAAACCTCACCAAGGCAGAGAGAAGGGCTTTCTACGTCCTCAAAAGGAACATCAAGTTGGACATCCCAGTCCTAATCCGGCTTAAAATACTAGACTCTGTGTTTATTGTGTCTTATTGTGGTGTTGGTGATGGGCGTACATTTTAATGTTTTCTGTATGCGTGCTAAACAAATTCCCCTCTGGGGCAATAAAGGTTTCAATTCAATTCAATTCAATTCTGTTATAGAACCCATTTCCATTTACAGTTGCCAGGTCTGGGGTCCAGTTGCCAACCAAGACAAAATGGGACAAACATTAAATTGAGACTCTGCATTCAGAATTCTGCAAATCCATTCTCCGCATCCAACGAAAAACACCAACCAATGCATGCAGAGCAGAATTAGGGCGATACCAGCTTTTTATCAAAATTCAAAAGAGAACATTTACATTTTATAATCCACCATAGGGAAGTGACCCAGACACGCTCCATAGCAGCATCCCCACCTCCAGAGAGACCTCAGAGAGACGCCCCCTCAGACAGCTGGTCCTGGGACTCAAACACAGAGAGAGACGTCAGAGAGACGTCCCCTCAGACAACTGGTCCTGGGATTCAAACACAGAGAGAGACTACAGAGAGACGTCCCCTCAGACAGCTGGTCCTGGGACTCAAACACAGAGAGACCACAGAGAGACGTCCCCTCAGACAGCTGGTCCTGGGACTCAAACACAGAGAGACCTCAGAGAGACGCCCCCTCAGACACCTGGTCCTGGGACTCAAACACAGAGAGACTGCAGAGAGACGCCCCCTCAGACACCTGGTCCTGGGACTCAAACACAGAGAGACCGCAGAGAGACGTCCCCTCAGACACCTGGTCCTGGGACTCAAACACAAACACCAGCAGAGCCAGCAGACAGACCCCCCACCAGACTAAACCACTGAGCTGTAGCTCAGTTGGTAGAGCGGGTCGTTCAATGATCGAAGGGTCAGTGGTTCGAATCCCAGCTCCGACTGTCCACATGTCGAAGTGTCCTTGAGCAAGACACCTAACCCCAAATTGCTCCCAATGAGCAGGTTACCACCTTGCATGGCAGCTACCGCCATTGGTGTGTGAATGTGTGTGTGAATGGGTGAATGAGAGGCCATTGTAAAGCGCTTTGAGTGCTGCTAAGGTGGAAAAGCGTTATATAAGGGCAGTCCATTTACCATTATAAGAGCACAAAAAGAAAACTGTATGGCACATATAAGAATCTACCAAATATCAGAGCAAATTGTGCTATTTGGTGCTAAATGCTATTCGGCCCTAAACAGAGAATACACAGTGGACTATGGAAGTCCTTGACTATGTCCAGACTCAGCGAGCACAGCCATGCCATCGAGAGAGACCGCCACAGGCAGACCTGCTCCCTAGAGGAGACAGACTGAGCCTCCACAGACAGACCTGCTCTCTAGAGGAGACAGACTGAGCCCCCCCTGCACACAAAAAGAGGTGGAAACCAAGCTTCACTTCTTAACTACCTGCCAGCTGTACCAGGACATCAGAGATACATTACATACTTCCCACAGAATACAAACACCTAAAATATTTTGAAAAAATGACTAATGGCAAATAAAAACTCCCATATCTGCTGGGGGTAATGCAGCAATGCGCAAACACAGCAGCACAACCTGTGAGCAGCTGTGACAGGAAAATGGACGTCCAATGGAACACGACCACCGTTAAGACTGTCCATCAGTATCTCTGAACACAACACTGATCACTGGACATACATGACACACTGTACATACAAAATTAAAAGTTACCATTATATACATTTGTAAATATTACACTCATTCACTAATTTCACCTATTTTGTATTTGTCATTGTATTTATATTTTACCGTACCGTTTTTGTGACTTTTTGTGATGTTTGCTTTGGCCATGTAAACATAATCTTTTCCATGCCAATAAAGCCCTTTGAATTGAATTGAGAGAGAGAGAGAGAGAGAGAGAGAGAGATACAGTAGAGAAAGAGAGAGCGAAAAAGAGAGAGAGAGAGAGAGAGAGAGATACAGTACAGAAACAGAGATACAGTATAGAGAGAGAGAGCGAAAAAGAGAGAGAGAGAGAGAGGGAGAGAGATACAGTAGAGAGAGAGAGAGAGAGGGAGAAGGAGAGAGATACAGTAGAGAGAGAGAGAGAGAGAGAGAGAGGGAGAAGGAGAGAGATACAGTAGAGAGAGAGAGAGAGAGATACAGTAGAGAGAGAGAGAGAGAGAGGGAGAAGGAGAGAGATACAGTAGAGAGAGAGAGAGAGACAGCAGAGCGAGAGAGATACAGTAAAGAGAGAGAAAGAGATCAAGACTCACAGAGGAGAGAAAGAGGCTGAGATGCGTTATACCGAGGGAGAGAGAGATACAGTAGAGAGAGAGAGAGAGAGAGAGAGAGAGAGAGAGAGAGTAGAGAGAGAGAGAGAGAGAGAGAGAGAGAGAGAGTAGAGAGAGAGAGAGAGAGACTCAGAGGAGAGAAAGAGGCTCAGGCGATGTTATACAGAGAGAGAGATACAGTAGAGAGAGAGAGAGAGAGAGAGAGTAGAGAGAGAGAGAGAGAGAGAGAGAGAGAGAGAGACTCAGAGGAGAGAGAGGCTCAGGCGGTGTTATACAGAAGGAGAGAGAGAGAGGTTGTGTTGTAACAGTAGAGAGAGAGAGAGAGATACAGTAGAGAGAGAGAGACTCAGAGGAGAGAGAGGCTCAGGCGGTGTTATACAGAAGGAGAGAGAGAGAGAGAGGCTGTGTTGTAACAGTAGAGCTGTAAATGCAGCATTGCAGGTGTTTGCTGATACACAACTCGACCTCATCAATAATGTAGGCTTGTCTGCCAGCCAGTACACTTCCACTGGGGAGCCAGCCAAAACAAACAAGCTCCTGGCCAACCAGTGGCCAGCCAAGCAGCCAATCAGCCATCCAACCCACCAGTCAGCCAACCAGTCAGCCAACCAGGCACCCAGCCATCCAGCCAGTAAGCTAACCAGTCAGTCAGCCAAGCAGCCAATCAGCCATCCATCCAACCAGTAAGCCAACCAGTCAGTCAGCCAAGCAGCCAATCAGCCATCCAACCAACCAGCAAGCCAACCAGTCAGCCAACCAAGCAGCCAATCAGCCATCCATCCAACCAGTAAGCTCACCAGTCAGTCAGCCAAGCAGCCAATCAGACAGCCATCCAACCAGAAAGCCAACCAGTCAACCAGCCAATCAACCATCCATCCAACCAGCCAGTAAGCCAACCAGTCAGCCAGCCAAGCAGTCAATGGGCCAGCCATCCAACCAGTAAGCTCACCAGTCAGTCAGCCAGTCAACCAACCAGCCACAGGAAACTAAGCTCAAGTTGGGGGTTAGGAATTAGGCCAAACTTTTACCATCCATCTCCTAATGTCCTGGCTGGCTTTGGGCTATTTTCACTACATCAACAGCATCCCCTCCTTATTGTATTGTATGAATGGTATGTAATCACAGTCCTCTCTCTGTGACTATGCCCTTACCAGAACCATTCAACCCATTCACAATGTCACAGACAGCACATCACCCACCTGTTTGTTCCCTGGATCAATTGCTGACGCTTTTCGTTTAGTAATTTTGTGAAGAACAAAATGATTTAAAATCGCTACAAAGTAAAGTTTGTTGCCCAACATGTAGGCTATTCAAAATAACATGGATTGCAAAAATGCATTTTGACTGCCAAGTAGTTCATTTGCAAGTCCATTACAATGCATGGTACACAAACAACTACACTATACCTCGGGAGAGAGATGGGCAGAGGCAAACGAGCTTGGGAAAATAAAATGTATTCCCAACTATACGGGCACTCAGAGAGCACAGGCCTCCACTCATAATGCATGGCGTCAGCACGTGCAGTCACATTAGGGGACCGATACTTACAGTATAAGCGGCAAATGTCAAACATACATTCTACAACGGAAAGTTTGGATACTTGATTCTGATTGGCTAGCAGCCGTGGTAAAATACTCTGTAAACCACGGCTGCGACCGCATAACAATTAGTATTAATGCGCCGTCAATCTCATTGACGAGGACATTGATAAAATCAAGCGGTAGGCTATGCTTTGCGTAGCAACCACTCGCAGCAACCTCGCCTTTTTCGTATCCTATTACAATAACGCACTCATCAGTCCGACTTCAACACTTCCACACCCCTACCAGCAAAAACGAGTGCTCTGGAGAACTGTTTTAATAACTGCACCATAGCTGGAAATATGGCGTCGGGCCTAACAACGCCCCGTAGCTGTGGTCAAATCCCCTGTAACCCACTGCCTCTCGTGGTCAATTGCTTGAGTATACTGGTGGTCCATCACCTTTGCAGTCTATTAGCTGGGGTTGGTTGAACGGGTGCTCTTCGCCTCTGTTCAGCTACCTAGCTACCTTCGCTGTCTATCTGTGTACCTAGGACTGGAATGAGGAACTGATTAATACTGATAAAATACTGTAAGGACAAGCGATGACACAAATTCCAATATACCTGTACTTGTTATGGCAAATAAACTTTCTATTCATAGCTAGGTAGATATGACAGGACTAACAGCAGTAATCTAGTGCTAGCTAGCTACGAACATAACTAGCTAATTCAAAGCAGTTTATCATTACCTTCATTACATTATTTTGGTCCAAATACCCGCAAAATAGCTAGGTAGCTAACTAGCAGCATGCTATCGATAGCTAGCATTACCTGGGTAAATAACTACAGTAGAAGCTAACAGAGTCTTCTACCCATGGATGTTTAATACATTGTGAAGCAGCCGTATGTGCTGGTCTGGTCTATCTGGCAATGTTAACAAAAGTGAAAATGAATTTGTAGATCCACCCCGTGACCAAGTTTCATGAAAATCGGTCTTGTAGTTGTTGTGTAATCCTGCTGACTAATGAGCTAACGAAAGAACACGCAGCACTGAAAACCTCCTCACCCAGACGACGTCCTGGGCGGAAGCCATTACAGATTGCAAACGGCTTTGCCATCGAGATATTAAAAAGTGCATTTTAACAAAAAATAAAAATAAAAACAGTAAAATGTCCCTCCCCTGTCACTTGTTTAATGAGCCCAGTTCCCAATGGCGAGTCACAAATACAGTCTGCAGTCTCTGAAATACATGTTTGGCAAAACAACGTTTGAGCTACAGCATCCTGACATCTTGAATTTCACTGCCTCACACGGAAACACAGTGCCCGTCGACATCTATACCAACACCAAGCTGATGGCTGTTTTTTGGGGGGTTCGTTGGTTTTTTAAAACACTTAACGATGACACATTCTAGATCAACATTTGCATATCATGGGGCGTACCGCCCAATCGCACGTCCGGTGGAGGGAGCCGGAGATAGGAGAGGGGGATGAAACGATGCGGCATCTGTTGGGGCTGTAAGTGATATATCACTCCATTCCACTCCGTTTAGCATCACTCCGTCAAAGTTAATTGGTTCATGAGGAGCCCTAATTAAGGGGAATGGCCTTGTTTATTGCCATGCGACGCTCGTTTGGAGGGAGACTGAGACGGTTGCGTTCACACACCCTTCAGAACAGACAGAGTTGGGGGCGGGGTCATGGTGGGGGGGGGGGGGCGTGTCAGGCGTTGTCTTGTTGGGTAGGGTGGTAACTTTGGAGTGAGAAATGCATATGTTTATCTGCAGAGCAGATATGGGTGGCGCGGTGTGCACAAGACAACATGTGTCAAAGTCAATTCGTCCTGCTGTATAGTCAATGTCAAACGCAGTGGTTCAGTTAGAGAAACGCACACACATACACACACGCACACACACACACACACACACACACACACATACACACATACACACATCACCACAGAATGACCGGGCGTTGACTTACCTCTCTCCTTTGCGAGGCCCAGCAGGTCTGTTTGACCTTCCACGCTACCGCGGCAACCAGCAGCAGGGACAGGAAGCAGCTGTGGACAGGGACAGGACAGGACAGGGACAGGGACAGGAGGACAAGAAGACGACAAGAAGTCAGTCAGTCACTCGGTCGGCAAAACCGCCTACACCACAAACCTCAAAACAAAACCTTCATAAATATTCATTCGCCATCGCCGCCTCGCTTACTACTGAGCATGGGCGTGAAACCGCCCCGCCCACTCAACCAGCAAGACGCACAATCTCCGCTCTGATCTGCGTCCAATGACTGCAGAGGAGGACGAAGGGGGGAGTTGAGAGGGCACGGCCGCCTGGGATGGACGAGTCTCAGTGACCACAGGCATCCCGAAACACTTACGACTGCTGAGGAGGGGACGGGGGTCACGGGGAGGGTCAAGGGTCGAGGGCCGTCTACTCATACACAGACCAGGATCTGAGAGACAGACCACGCTCTCATCTGGACCGAGGCGCACACAAAGTCCCTCTTTCACCCCGGGTCTTCTAACCCCGGCCCACGAGGCCGGCGCACCAACAACGGCGGAAAAAAAAAGAACGCACCGACAGGAAGTCAATTAGAAAGATCTCTAGGCTGTGGGTAGGAGACAAATGCCATCTTTATAAGGCCTGGTAGACGTTATCTATGGACTAGTGAGAGTAGAGCAGTGGTAACGAGCGTGACATTTCCAAGCCAAGCCTGTGGTCACGGTCTTTAGAGAGACACGTTCGGGTAAAACCACTCACACACAAACAATCACGGACAGGAATTCCCCTGCAGAACTGGTGAATAGAAGCTGGGACTGGCAAGTCTTTGTTAGCATGAAAGGCTTGTGTGTGTGTGTGCGTGTGTGTGTGTGTGTGTGTGTGTGTGTACTGTGAATGAGAGAGTAGGGGTCAATGAGAAGTCATCAGATTCTAGCTCATGCTTGAAATGTGTTTTTGTTTTCCGTATTATGACAAAACACCTTGTGCCTTGGGTGAATCACTACAGTATCAAATAGGTCTACACATTCTGTAGCAGGTTGGATTGGCAACAGCCAGTCAGACCGTCAAGATATCAACCATAAAGACATCAACTGATCCCTCCACAATTAAGGAATTAACACAAAACTGGAGCTCCATATTCCTGGCAGAGGGATGGCTGGATGTGGGCCGCCACTTATTCCCTCCAACACTCCTGATTGGCTTGGCCATATGTCAACACTCCTGATTGGCTTGGCCATATGTCAACACTCCTGATTGGCTTGGCCATATGTCAACGCCCAATCTGTAACAGTCTAAGATTTAACATCAAACCTATTAACTCGGCCAGCAGTTAATCCCAAACGGGCAGGCTTAATGGCCTAATGGGAAGGACCAGAGCTAATTAGTGCTATTATAGATGTATTATAGAGCTACTGTATTATAGAACTACAGTATCATAGAGGTATTATAGAGCTATTATAGAGATATTATACAGGGAGAGGAGACAGAGAGGAGAGGAAAGAGGACATGACAGAAGGAGAGGGGAAGAGAGGAGAGGAGACGAGTGGTGAGGAAAGGAAAGGAGACACGGAGGGGGAGAGGAGGGGAGAGTGAGAGTGAGAGGAGGGGAGAGGGGGAGGGGAGAGTGACACACACACACACACACACACACACACTATCACGCCATCTTGCTGCTCGTTTCTCTTTATTCCTCACAGTTGAACATAAGTGGAAAACCTGAACAGTCACATTCCAGCTCAACATCTTCAGCACATTCTCCCTGTTATCAGGACAGATACCATCACCTTCAGACTGCTCTATATCACAGCAGCGCCAACACTGCTCACACAATCTATAACCACTGCTCACACTATTCTATACCACACACTATTCTATAACCACAGCTCACACTATTCTATAACCACAGCTCACACTATTCTATAACCACAGCTCACACTATTCTATAACCACAGCTCACACTATTCTATAACCACAGCTCACACTATTCTATAACCACAGCTCACACCATTCTATAACCACAGCTCACACTATTCTATAACCACAGCTCACACTATTCTATAACCACACACTATTCTATAACCACAGCTCACACTATTCTATAACCACATACGACACTATTCTATAACCACAGCTCACACTATTCTATAACCACATATGACACTATTCTATAACCACAGCTCACACTATTCTATAATCACAGATGACACTATTCTATAACCACAGCTCACACTATTCTATAACCACAGCTCACACTATTCTATAACCACATATGACACTATTCTATAACCACAGCTCACACTATTCTATAACCACAGCTCACACTATTCTATAACTACAGCTCACACTATTCTATAACCACAGCTCACACTATTCTATAACCACATATGACACTATTCTATAACCACAGCTCACACTATTCTATAACCACAGCTCACACTATTCTATAACCACAGCTCACACTATTCTATAACCACATATGACACTATTCTATAACCACAGCTCACACTATTCTATAACCACAGCTCACACTATTATATAACCACAGCTCACACTATTCTATAACCACAGCTCACACTATTCTATAACCACAGCTCACACTATTCTATAACCACAGCTCACACTATTCTATAACCACATCTCACACTATTCTATAACCACACACTATTCTATAACCACAGCTCACACTATTCTATAACCACACACTATTCTATAACCACAGCTCACACTATTCTATAACCACACACTATTCTATAACCACAGCTCACACTATTCTATAACCACAGCTCACACTATTCTATAACCACAGCTCACACTATTCTATAACCACATCTCACACTATTCTATAACCACACACTATTCTATAACCACAGCTCACACTATTCTATAACCACAGCTCACACTATTCTATAACCACAGCTCACACTATTCTATAACCACAGCTCACACTATTCTATAACCACAGCTCACACTATTCTATAACCATAGCTCACACTATTCTATAACCACATATGACACTATTCTATAACCACAGCTCACACTATTCTATAACCACAGCTCACACTATTCTATAACCACAGCTCACACTATTCTATAACCACAGCTCACACTATTCTATAACCACAGCTCACTATTCTATAACCACAGCTCACACTATTCTATAACCACAGCTCACACTATTCTATAACCACAGCTCACACTATTCTATAACCACAGCTCACACTATTCTATAACCACAGCTCACACTATTCTATAACCACAGCTCACACTATTCTATAACCACAGCTCACACTATTCTATAACCACAGATGACACTATTCTATAATCACAGATGACACTATTCTATAACCACAAAGATATGCCTCTTCTACTCTAGCAGGATGTTAGAAGCCCCATCTTTCTGAGTCTTCTTAGTGGTGTCTGGCATACACACAGCACTGCACACTGCTGTCCACTTTCCGTTGCTGGACTCGCTGACTTGGCAGATTTTGGCCTTGGACAGTAGCCACTACTGGGTCTGTTCATAACCCAGTCACTAGAGCAGCCGTCCTCATGGGGGAGTGGCCTGAACGACTCACTTCCAGAGGAAACTGACTCCTCTAGGACTCCTCTAGGACTCCACTAGGACTCCACTAGGACTCCACTAGGACTCCACTACGACTCCTCTACGACTCCTCTACGACTCCTCTACGACTCCTCTACGACTCCCGTACGACTCCCGTACGACTCCCGTACGACTCCCGTACGACTCCTCTACGACTCCTCTACGACTCCTCTACGACTCCACTACGACTCCACTACGACTCCTCTACGACTCCTCTACGACTCCTCTACGACTCCTGTACGACTCCTGTACGACTCCTGTACGACTCCTGTACGACTCCTGTACGACTCCTGTACGACTCCTGTACGACTCCTGTACGACTCCTGTACGACTCCTGTACGACTCCTGTACGACTCCTGTACGACTCCTGTACGACTCCTGTACGACTCCTGTACGACTCCTCTACGACTCCTCTACGACTCCTCTACGACTCCTCTACGACTCCTCTACGACTCCTCTACGACTCCTCTACGACTCCTCTACGACTCCACTACGACTCCTCTACGACTCCTGTACGACTCCTGTACGACTCCTGTACGACTCCTGTACGACTCCTGTACGACTCCTGTACGACTCCTGTACGACTCCTGTACGACTCCTGTACGACTCCTGTACGACTCCTGTACGACTCCTGTACGACTCCTGTACGACTCCTCTACGACTCCTGTACGACTCCTGTACGACTCCTGTACGACTCCCCTACTCAGTCTGTAATCCAGCAGGGCTGTGTTGTGTTCATTCTGTACGTACCTGAAGAAAGTGACAAAGAACTGGACCAAGTCCATGATGCTGTTGTGCTGGGAGAAGGCAATCTATATGGGGAGGGAGAGAGAGAGAGAGAGAGAGAAAGAGAGAGAGAGAGAGAGAGAGAGGGAGAGAGAGAGAGAGAGATCAAATGAAATCAACATTTTATATAGCCCATTTCATACACAGAGGGGCAACACAATGCGCCTCACAGAAAAGGGGAAATGAAATCCATACGTGGGCCTATACTAACCCAGTCACGTTTTCCAGGGGGAAGCAAAAAACCAGCGCACTCATTTGAGCCATCATGGGAGAACTGTAAAACAATTCTTTCCCTGATCCTCCAGAGATATGTACTGTATAAGGAATTATTGAAGAACAGATGCATATCAGATAAATATCTACTAACCGAAGGCAAATGTTGCTTACTGTTACATAAGTGTGGTATTTGTTTTTCTCTATAAACTGCAGCGCCACGTTTATGTGTCTGACTGGATTAAGAGGGAGAGAGGTGCTTTCAACATCCCTCTGAAGAACTTGGTTCAATCGCAAACGGTTAAGATACAAAATCCCCAACTAAGAAAATCAACAAATTATCGTTTTCTGATCATAAACGGATCTGAAAGGGATTCATGAATGCACAGACAACACTCTAATCAAATCAAACTTTATTTGTATAGTGCATTTCATACACAGAGGCACTTTACAGAGAGCAAGGGAGGGTGGGCATAGGTCCCTCCCCTACATATTCCAGAGAGAAGAAAAACTGTCCCACAAACATACACATGCGTCATCTGGTGTCAAGTACAGCCCCTCCACGCAAATATGTCTTAGTCCATGAACTACATCGTCCCCCCAAAACACTGCATGACGACACACATGGCATGTAGCAGGTGTGTAGACGCCCGCTGAGGTAACACCACTATCACCCTCATACACACCTCCTCAAAATACATCGGTTCAACTCCGCAGTCCTTCAAGCGCATTACATAAGATACGACCAGATGATTTTATCTGTCACATGTAAAGTACAGCGTACAGTCACAGTGAAACGTTGCTGCCGGCTATGAGATACCAATCTATACAGTCTAAAGATAAGCCACCGGTGAGGATGGATTATATACAAGCTCTACATGTTATAGTCACTTGTTTTAGAAAGAAGATGCACTTGTGAGTTCTGGCGAGTAGTAGTACATTGGCTTTTTCTACGTTAAATGCAATTATTGTTAGTCGCTTTGGATAAAAGCGTCTGCTAAATGACTGTAATGTAATGTAATGTAATGTAATGTTATATACGCCTCCCGCTGGGGGTGTTAGTATGATGTGTCCAGTCGGTGTTGTGTATAGGGGTTGTACATAATGCATGGTGTGGCGTACTCTCCGTGATTTGCCATGACGTACACCATGCCACGCTATGATTTGGTATGAAATGGGTTTCTGTAAATGTTCTCATGTTGACGACCGGTGGGTGGGGGGGTCGGGGGGGGGTCAGGGGGGGTCGGGGGGGGCGGGGGGGTTCGTGCCGCGCTGTGATGTTTTCTTCCGCAGGGTAAAAGCACCTCCTGCGCATTAGAGGTGAAATCACAGAATAAAGTACGGGGGGGGGGGGGTCGGCGCGGGCGGCTAAATGGCCGGAGAGACCGCGCGTGTCAGCGGGGGACTGAGTTGGGGGGGGGGGGTGGGGGGGGGGGGCGCGGAGGAGGGGCTAAGTGATTTACCGGCATGTTCGTTTCCACTGAAATTGCTTGACAATGAAAAAGCGTGGAGAAAAGCCGATTTGCGCCCAGCGGGACGCCCCATTAGGGGAGCCGGGCTCCGCCATCGATCCACTCAGCCCCCTCATACGGCTGCATATACCCTATACACACACACACACCTACAGTACACACACACACACACACACACACACACACACACACACACACCTACAGTACACACACACCTACAAACACAGCTAAAAATACAAACACACACACACACAAACACAGCTAAAAATACAAACACACACAAACAGCACAACGACACACACAGCCGCCGCGGTCGGGCTGCAATTTACGACAGCCGCAGTCGGCATAGCAACAACAATCGATAAGCCGCCCCTACCTGCCCCCCCACCCCCGCCCTCCCCCAGCCTAACCCCCCCCCGGGGGCGGAGCGGGCCGCGGCGTCGACGGGCCCTGCTGGTACTCGGGCGCGTTCCCTTCATCACTCCTCCCGATGACGCCCGCACCGCCGCTCGCTGGCGTGGAAAAAATCCCTCCATCATAAAAGAGAATCGTTCTCCGTCATTTAGAAAGCTCAGCATGTGCGCACACACGCACACACACACACACACACGCGCACGCACACACACACCTCAGACTACTGTGTGCTCGATTCCATTTAGAAAGCCGAGAAAGAGATGGGAGCTTGGTAAAGTGTGATCCATTGGTGGCGTGTGTGTACGCGTGTGTGTACGTGTGTGTGTGTACGCGTGTGTGTACGCGCGTGTGTACGCGTGTGAGTGCGTGATGGGATTGTTGTGATGGATAGTTATGGCCAGTTGTAAACTGTAGTAGAGCTAAAAAGGTCTATAAAATAAGCCCCGCGTGTCTATTAGCACTGGCCTTTCTAGAGCATGGGGATTGGGAGCACTGGTTTCGAGGGGATTGGGACCGCTGGTTTCGAGGTTCACAGGAGCAGCCGGTGATCTGCCTGCACTAAAACAAGCTGAGGACCAGCGGGCCACGCCATTGGCCAGATTTATCAACCGCTGCCGCAGAAAGCCGACCGCCCATTGGTTTAAAATCACCTGTGGAATAGAATCGGTTAGAATATTCCCGGTTTCATGAGTGTGATTATGTGAACGCGATCGGTGTGAATCAACGGGAGTTGATGGGAGTTCGCGAGCGGGTTCAGCGGGCTTTCTGATTCACACGGGATTTATTTTGATGGTGGTTGTGAGCTCAAGGGAGACGGGATCGGAGGGAAGACTATTACAGCGAGCCCAGTGAACAGAGATGAATGGAGGGCTGTCTACACATGGACGACAGAAGAGGGGGATTCCTCCACACACACACACACACACGCACACACAATACACTCACGCAACCATGCACGTGTAATAGTGTTGTGTGTGACTGTCTTATAAGCTCAATAGTAATACCCCCTTAGAGTTGCAATTACTACTAATAGAGAGACTAATCCAAATGAGAGAGAGAGAGAAAGAGAGAGAGATGGTGGGAGAGAGAGAGAGATGGAGGGAGAGAGAGAGAGATGGAGGGAGAGAGAGAGAGAGATGGTGGGAGAGAGCAATATGGAGAGGGAGAGAGAAAGAGAGAGCGTGAGAGAGATGGAGGGAGAGAGAGAAAGAGAGATGAGAAAGTGAGAGATGTAGGGAGAGAGAGAGAGAGAGAGATGAGGGAGAGAGAGAGAGAGATGGAGGGAGAGAGAGAGAGAGAGATGGAGGGAGAGAGAGAGATGAGGGAGAGAGAGAGAGATGGAGGGAGAAAGAGAGAGAGAGAGAGCGATGGAGGGAGAGAGAGAGATGGAGGGAGAGAGAGAGAGATGGAGGGAGAGAGACAGAGAGAGAAACACAGGGGGCTGGAGGAAGATGGAGAGAGAGAGAGAGAGAGAGAGAGAGAAGGTGTGGAGGTGGAGAGAGTTCCACGCCACCGAAGTCAATGAGAGGACACCAGGGCCCAGAGTTCCACATTAACACAGAGAAGTCATTACTACATGGCTATGGTGGCCCTTCAGGGACAGTCCTAGCGGCAAAGAATGATCCAATGCTGTTCTTTCCTCCCAAAGCGCACCAACGGCCTGCTTGTTAAAAGCTCCAGAGGAGAGGAGGGCTGGACCGATCAATACGAGATGGAGGGAGACAGTGGAGGGGTGGGGTAGGCTGGGGAGAATGTGTGTGTGTGTGTGGGTGCGTGTGTGCGTGCATGTGTGAGCGTGTGTGTGTGTGTGTGCGTGTGTGCGTGCGTGTGAGCGTGTGTGAGCGTGTGTGTGTGCGTGAGCCTGTGTGTGTGCGTGTGTGTGCGTGTGTGTGTGTGCGCGTGTGTGAGCCTGTGTGTGTGCGTGTGTGTGCGTGTGTGTGTGTGCCTGTGTGCGTGAGCCTGTGTGTGTGCGTGTGTGTGCGCGTGTGTGTGTGCGCGTGTGTGAGCGTGTGTGTGCGTGTGTCTGTACACATGCATACCTACACAAGAATAGCCCAGGCAGATTAAGCTTTAGCATAATCACGAGGAGACCTAAGACATTCATTGTGTACATATCCACCTACACTATGCAAATCAGGCTTCCACACAGCATTTCTCAAAATATGTTTTTTTTAAATACATTTTCGTGTGAATTCATGTTCAAAACCAGGAATTATGTCTGCATTCAGCAATGCACACCCACGGCCTCTATGATAAATGTGAATATAGGCACGCTATGACCCATTCGTGCAATTGTGCACTACATAGTCGATGTAAGAAGTGAGTGAATACATTTTATTTAATTATATAGTATAATATTAAAACGCATAAACAATATAGAAGCATAAAATAATTAAAGGCCCTACGAGGAGTTTCGGGAAGCGGAAGTGTTTTCCGCCCAAAAAGACCCCATTTCCCATGAGTCCATACCTACCAAACCGTAATGACCAGTTAACATTAGCTGAATTAAGAAACTTGCTGCTTGACCTTCCAACTTTATCTGATAACAGGTGAGTGAAAATGTGTCCTCTCTAACCGCCGAGACAGTGGTCTCATCAGATCAGCGCGGCGTCTCCTGTGACTCACTCATCAACATCAACAATATGCTAATGCATATCTGTTTACAAGGCGTTATCTGTGCCTTTCCGAATAACGTATCGGTATTTGGGCACACCCCTATGAGTTACAGTAATCAAGATGGGAGGAGACTAAGGCATGGACGACTGATTCCAGGTCTTGAAAGTGGATGTGTGTACAGTATACTGTGTGTCCACTCACCACAAAAACAGCTTTGTTCCCACGGCAATCAGACTCATCAACAAGGCTCGGGTCCCCCCAGCGACTTCGCCCCCCCCCCAGTTGAGTGTACCGTGTGGCTATTAAAAGACCTTCCAGGACTAGTAATTATTATTAGTAGTAGAAGTAGTAGTAGTAGTAGTAGTAGTATAAGATAGGTAGTAAGACAAACTTAAAACAACTAATTAGGACACCAAGAGGAAGCACGTACATGGAGAAACGAATGGGACCAAGGATGGAGCCCTGGGGGACACCACATGAAAGTAGTGTTGTAATACCAGACCAAACTGACGGTAAAGCGTGTCTCTTGTCAATCAAGACAGGATATCCTAATCCTAATATTCCTTGTATTTAACATTAAGATAAATGATCCTACTCCACTCAGTCAAAAACACTCCTGGCTCTGCCATTGAATGCGTTTGTGATGAGTAGATTCAGCAGTATCTGGTGTGCTACGGGGCTGGGCGGAGTTAGCTAGGAGGAGTTAACTCCCTGCTGTCCCAGAGGGGAGATTAGATCTAATCCTGGGCTAAGAGTTTCTCGATTGAAAGCAGGGTGTGCAATTTAGTCTTGGATTAGGCCTAATCTGGTGTCTGAGCGGTGAGTAAAGCCCAGTTTATTGACAGCTATGAAGGAGTCATCATAACTGACCCTGTCGCGCTCCTGTCTGTTTCACCGAGTTCTGCCTCTGTGACACGGCACCACAATCTCTCCTTCTCTTCTCTCTCCATCCTTCCCTCTCTCTCCCCCTCCCCCTCTCTCTCTCTCTCCCCCTCCCCCTCTCCTCTCCCTTTTTCTTCTCACTCTACCCCCCCCCCCCCCAACCCTGACGAAGCAGCGCCCGTGACATTCTCTAGGCGGTTGTTGACAGGCCTGTACCAGAGCCGACGGGGGTCCACTCGCACTCTGGCCCAAATAGGCCCAAATGACGAGGACGAGTAGCAGTTGCTGTTAGCAACAGACTCAGTGACCCCATTGAGATGTGGACCAATCAGAAGACGGTCTGTTCTATCGTGCTTAGCTGGATATGTATAGTTCTGCTTTAATTGTCCCCACTCACTATTTCTCACACACACACACACACACACACACACACACACACACACACACACACACACACACACACACACACACACACACACACCAGCAGGCCCTGATGATCTGACATCTCACTTCCTGTATGTGCGACCTGTGAGTACTTAGTACATCCTCTCCCCTTACCGCCTCATGAAAGGTGATCTGGTGCTGATAGGGTCGTCGTCAGATAGACACAGCCCTCTCAATTTACCTTCCACCCAATAAAGGAAACGCCACTGCCACAGTCAAGGCACTGTGTGTGTGTGTGTGTGTGCATATTTTGTGTGTGTGTGTGTGTGTGTGCATATGTGTGTGTGCATGTGTGTGTGCACGCACGTGTGTGTGTGTGTGTGTGTGTGTATATGTGTATGTGTGTGTGTGTGTGTGTGTGTGTGTGTGTGTGTGTGTGTGTGTGTGTGTGTGCAGTGGAAGCGTGCAGACTCTGAGGTAGGCCGCAGTGCCCCGGTCAGAAATCAGATTAGTCCGGGCCGTTCTATTTAATGACGGCTGCTTAGAGGCGAAGCTACGGACTCTGTGTTGGGAAGGAAATCAAATCATCCGGCCGGGAGACTGAGAAACAAGATGGCGGCCGGGCTGAAAGAGCATTTAATCAGATGGATTAGGGCCGGGGAGAGGAGTCAGGAGAGGAGAGGGGAACCAATGAGAGAGCGACATTCAGACTGTCCCGGGGTGTGGTACAGTAGGTAGGTAATAACATGTACAGTATAAGTAGGGTGTGGTACAGTAGGTATTTAATAACATGTATATGGAGGGTGTGGTACAGTAGGTAGGTAATAACATGTATATGGAGGGTGTGGTACAGTAGGTAGGTAATAACAGTAGGTAGGTAATAACATGTATATGTAGGGTGGGGAGAGGGGGAGGAGAGGGAGATAGACAGTAACACAGGGTTCTGAAGGTAGCAGGGAAATTGAGCTCGCGAAAGCATCATGTTGTGTCTGTAGAAAGAGGTTGGGTAGGAAGTATTAGGGAGTATTAGGGAGTAGGGAGTATTCTCCTGCCTTCAAAGGAGCAATGACTGTGGTCTACATGAACCTGGATGGGGAGCAGGCAGAATCCCTCGCTGCATAGTCATCCCTTCATCTCAATGCCTGTTCTGCACAGTGACACCAACTGACTCTACTCTTTTTTCTCATTGTTGATAGTCCCGTTATATCCCGTTGATAGTAGCTAGTTAGCGCCTGTGTTGATAGTAGCTAGTTAGCGCCTGTGTTGATAGTAGCTAGTTAGCGCCTGTGTTGATAGTAGCTAGTTAGCGCCTGTGTTGATAGTAGCTAGTTAGCGCCTGTGTTGATAGTAGCTAGTTAGCGCCTGTGTTGATAGTAGCTAGTTAGCGCCTGTGTTGATAGTAGCTAGTTAGCGCCTGTGTTGATAGTAGCTAGTTAGCGCCTGTGTTGAGAGTAGCTACTTAGCGCCTGTGTTGATAGTAGCTAGTCAGCGCCTGTGTTGAGAGTAGCTAGTCAGCGCCTGTGTTGATAGTAGCTAGTTGGCGCCTGTGTTGATAGTAGCTAGTTAGATATTGTGTCACAATGAGCGAGAAAAGGAGCAGAGAAGCCGGAAAAGTAGAACTCAGAGTAGAGTAGAATACTATAAGCTCTCAGAGTAGAGTAGAATACTATAAGCTCTCAGAGTAGAATACTATAATCTCTCAGAGTAGAGAATAATAATATAAGCTCTCAGAGTAGAGTAGAATACTATAAGCTCTCAGAGTAGAGTAGAATACTATAAGCTCCTCAAACTCTTTCTATTCCACTATCTTCACCAATGAGTTAACTTCGCTGTTTAAGAACAGACGTGCTGTTAGTCTGAGTAGAGTGTGACGTCATGGAGGACACAGGACAGTGAGCATGAAGGTGCAAGGTCACCGTGACAGAACTCATCACAATCTGTTCTACAAGGATGAACAATTACTCTGCGCGTTCTCTGCCCGGCAACCAGCCCTCCACACCGAGGT
>NW_028176257.1:106516-126516 GCF_949987555.1 Borostomias antarcticus
TGTTAGGGAGTGTGGTGAATGTGTTGTCTGTTAGGGAGTGTGGTGAATGTGTTGTCTGTTAGGGAGTGTGGTGAATGTGTTGTCTGTTAGGGAGTGTGGTGAATGTGTTGTCTGTTAGGGAGTGTGGTGAATGTGCTGTGTCTCTTAGGGAGCGTGGTGAATGTGTTGTCTCTTAGGGAGCGTGGTGAATGTGTTGTCTGTTAGGGAGGGTGGTGAATGTGCTGTCTCTTAGGGAGTGTGGTGAATGTGCTGTCTGTTAGGGAGCGTGGTGAATCAGCTGTCTCTCTTAGGGAGCGTGGTGAATGTGTTGTCTGTTAGGGAGCGTGGTGAATGAGCTGTGTCTCTTAGGGAGCGTGGTGAATGTGTTGTCTGTTAGGGAGCGTGGTGAATGTGTTGTCTGTTAGGGAGCGTGGTGAATGTGCTGTGTCTGTTAGGGAGCGTGGTGAATGTGTTGTCTGTTAGGGAGCGTGGTGAATGTGTTGTCTGTTAGGGAGTGTGTTGAATGAGCTGTGTCTGTTTTGGAGCCGTATTCAGGTTCCGTCTGCGTCGCCCTCCAGCTCAGCTGACCCTTGCGCCCTCTCTCCTCAGAGGCAGTGACAGGTGAGAGGAGGACAGGTATCAGCCAGGGCGCCAGCAGGGTAAACTCGTCTGGCTAACGGGCCTTTAAACGCCAAGATACCCCTGTCTGTCAGAGACCGCTACACACACCCACTATCCTCTCTGCACACCTCCGTCTGCTCCATGCCTCCTCCCACCTCTCCTCTCCTCTCCTCTCCTCTCCTCTCCTCTCCTCTCCTCTCCTCTCCTCTCCTCTCCTCTCCTCTCCTCTCCTCTCCTCTCCTCTCCTCCATCCCTCCTCTTTATCTCTCCTCCACCTCATATCCCTCTCTTCTCCTCCTCACCTCCTCCCTCACTACCTCCAACGTCCCCTCCCCCTCTTTCCTCCAGACGCCCATCCCTCCAACTCTCTGTAGACGTCTTCCTGTCTGAGTTCTGACTTCCTGTCTGAGGTCTGTCTTCCTGTCTGAGGTCTTTCTTCATGTCTGAGGTCTGTCTTCCTGTCTGAGGTCTGTCTTCCTGTCTGAGGTCTGACTTCCTGTCTGAGGTCTGTCTTCCTGTCTGAGGTCTGTCTTCCTGTCGGAGGTCTGTCTTCCTGTCTGAGGTCTGTCTTCCTGTCTGAGGTCTGTCTTCCTGTCTGAGGTCTGTCTTCCTGTCTGAGGTCTGACTTCCTGTCTGAGGTCTGACTTCCTGTCGTTGATCTGACTTCCTGTCTGAGGTCTGTCTTCCTGTCTGAGGTCTGACTTCCTGTCTGAGGTCTGACTTCCTGTCTGAGGTCTTTCTTCATGTCGGAGGTCCGTCTTCCTGTCTGAGGTCTGACTTCCTGTCTGAGGTCTGTCTTCCTGTCTGAGGTCCGTCTTCCTGTCGGAGGTCCGTCTTCCTGTCTGAGGTCTGACTTCCTGTCTAAGGTCTGACTTCCTGTCTGAGGTCTGTCTTCCTGTCGGAGGTCTGTCTTCCTGTCTGAGGTCTGTCTTCCTGTCGGAGGTCTGACTTCCTGTCTGAGGTCTGTCTTCCTGTCTGAGGTCTGTCTTCCTGTCGGAGATCTGACTTCCTGTCTGAGGTCTGTCTTCCTGTCTGAGGTCTGTCTTCCTGTCTGAGGTCTGACTTCCTGTCTGAGGTCTGTCTTCCTGTCGGAGGTCTGTCTTCCTGTCTGAGGTCTGTCTTCCTGTCTGAGGTCTGACTTCCTGTCTGAGGTCTGTCTTTATGTCTGAGGTCTGTCTTCCTGTCTGAGGTCTGTCTTTATGTCTGAGGTCTGACTTCCTGTCTGAGGTCTGTCTTTATGTCTGAGGTCTGTCTTCCTGTCTGAGGTCTGACTTCCTGTCGGAGGTCTGTCTTCCTGTCTGAGGTCTGTCTTCCTGTCGGAGGTCTGTCTTCCTGTCTGAGGTCTGTCTTCCTGTCGGAGGTCTGTCTTCCTGTCTGAGGTCTGACTTCCTGTCTGAGGTCTGACTTCCTGTCTGAGGACTGTCTTCCTGTCTGAGGTCTGTCTTCCTGTCGGAGGTCTGTCTTCCTGTCGTTGATCTGACTTCCTGTCTGAGGTCTGTCTTCCTGTCGTTGATCTGACTTCCTGTCTGAGGTCTGTCTTCATGTCTGAGGTCTGTCTTCCTGTCTGAGGTCTGTCTTCCTGTCGGAGATCTGACTTCCTGTCGGAGGTCTGTCTTCCTGTCTAAGGTCTGACTTCCTGTCTGAGGTCTGTCTTCCTGTCGGAGATCTGTCTTCCTGTCTGAGGTCTGTCTTCCTGTCGGAGGTCTGACTTCCTGTCTGAGGTCCGTCTTCCTGTCTGAGTTCTGTCTTCCTGTCTGAGGTCTGTCTTCCTGTCGGAGGTCTGTCAGAGTGTGTAACCGGTCCATTCACAGTCTCTCTCTGTTCAATCCCATCCCGCGCGCCACAACTCTCCCTCCGACATTCATCTTAAAGCATCGCAGCTAAAGTCGACTTCAATTTAACGGATGATAAGACTGAAGCGTGAATATGTTTAATGGCTGTCTCTGTTTTACAGGATCCCTGCGTAATTGATGGAGATATTGCAAACCCACGGATCATTAAATATAAGATTTTCTTTGCCAAACACATTTCAGAATGGTTTATGCTCATGTCTTATCAAAGCTGTACGTGTTAAAGAGACATATTTTTATTTCTAGGGATATTAAAATTATTCCTGTGTTCAATTTGGGGGAAGATTTTTACATCCTTCAAAAATGTTGCTTTGGTCACAAGTAAGAGCCTTTCAAAATACACTGAGGGGTACTTAAGGGGTAAATAGACTGAGGGGTATTTAAGGGGTAAATAAACTGAGGGGTATTTAAGGGGTAAATAAACTGAGGGGTACTTTAAATATAGTAATCAGTGGCCACAGTTTTAGTTTAGTTTTATTTATTTGAGATCAGCTACCAACAGAATCAAAAACGGTATTTAAAAAATGCACTATAGCATAAATCAAATAGAGATCATCCACTATATAATCACAAAAAAGTTATTTCATATTCATGAATAATGAAAATAACTTACAGCCGAGGCCAATGTGTTTGAGTTTATTTGGGAAGATATAATTGTGAGTTTGTTTGCTGGGAAGAGAAACAACTATTATAAGATCAATACGCAATCGCTCTTCACAACTTACACATGAATAATACAAACACATTCTACAGAAGAGACTGAAACTGGGCCACTGGCTCATTGCTAAAGAGAGGGAGTGTGTGTGTGTGTGTGTGTGTGTGTGTGTGTGTGTGTGTGTGTGTGTGTGTGTGTGTGTGTGTGTGTGTGTGTGCGCGTACGTGTGTGCGTGCTTACCTGGATCTTGATCGGCCAGGAGAAGTTGCTGACATAAACGTAGAAGGTGATGTTGGGATTAAGCCGGAAATGGAACTTTTCACATGAGAAACTATCTCTGTGCTCCTTGATGTTGGTCCTGGACACGATGTGAATCTCTTCACCCGAGATGGTTCCAGCTGGAGAACCAGAACATAAAGAAATAGAACACAATAGAATAGACGTTCTCTTAATTGAACATGTGCGTCAGATCAGCCTGCCCCAGCAGATGAACCCTCCAAAATTGCTATTTTGACGAGATGAGAATTCCAAAATAAATTGAAGGGGCTTTTCAAAATGTTGAATATAGGGCCTCATTTACGACTTACAATGTTGATGGTTGATGGGGAACATTTCCAGCTGATTCCATGCCGTCTCTCGGTATAAATACTCCAAACCAGTAAAGTTCGCCAGATAAACTACGTTAAACTCCTCATCGGTCACAAATATCCCTTTCAAACGCAGTTGTTGCAACTTGTTTTTGTGTTGATAGTCAGAGAATAGTCCATTCTTCTGTTCCTTGTTGTTGTGAAAATAATTTGTGCTGGCTAGTTACGTATCGCTCCGCCTCCATATTTACAGAGAGAGACATATAGGTCCGAACAAACAAATGGGTTCAACTTGGACTTCAAAAATTATGATATAAAAACTCAAGAGTCCTTGACAGACTGTCCTCATTTGATTTGGATGCACTGTTGAGTGTTTCAGTCAGTTTTCTTTGAATGCTAGCCGAGAGGTGTTTCTGGCCATGAAGTTCCAGTTCCCAAAATCAGAAGCTGCACTCATTCCATCTAACCCAACTACAAGTATCATATTTCTAGGGTTCACACATAAAATGGAAAATAATTTCCAAAGGCCTGCTCCATATTTCTCCTAGAACCCAGTGTGGGCCAGGCTCCGAAGAAATCTGTCAATCTGTGTCCATGACAACAAGTTTTCATTTCCCTGCAGTTTTAACTTCACATCTCATTCTGTACCCTTTAAAACTGAATCCCTGCCTCCGTCAGAACATTACCAGGGGTCATAATATTAATGGAAGCATGAGTCAGGTTGAATAAAAGATTATTTATGGCTAAGTGTGGGATTGTTAAGATGTTACAACCCACCCCGGTAGCCCATTCCCAAATGAAGCTCGGCTCTCAGACTCCAGCCCCCAAGACACTGGGACTGTGTGAGCTTCACTTTTATCTTAATTGAAATCACACAAAAACACTTCAAAAATGCCCCGATACCAGAATTCAAAATAGCTTCCCTGTGTTTTCTCAAGTAGGTTATTCTGCCTTTAGACACACTTGAAATGATTGACTTAAACACTCTTTAATGGAAACTCACTATGCACACACACACACTCTTTAATAGAGGAAACTCACTATGCAAACACACACACTCTTTAATAGAGGAAACTCACTATGCAAACACACACACTCTTTAATAGAAACTCACTATGCAAACACACACTCTTTAATAGAGGAAACTCACTATGCAAACACACACTCTTTAATAGAGGAAACTCACTATGCAAACACACACACTCTTTAATAGAAACTCACTATGCAAACACACACTCTTTAATAGAGGAAACTCACTATGCAAACACACACACTCTTTAATAGGGGAAACTCACTATGCAAACACACACTCTCTTTAATAGAGGAAACTCACTAAGCAAACACACACACTCTTTAATAGAAACTCACTATGCAAACACACACTCTTTAATAGAAACTCACTATGCAAACACACACACTCTTTAATAGAAACTCACTATGCAAACACACACTCTTTAATAGAGGAAACTCACTATGCAAACACACACACTCTTTAATAGAGGAAACTCACTATGCAAACACACACACTCTTTAATAGAGGAAACTCACTATGCAAACACACACTCTTTAATAGAGGAAACTCACTATGCAAACACACACACTCTTTAATAGGGGAAACTCACTATGCAAACACACACTCTTTAATAGAGGAAACTCACTATGCAAACACACACACTCTTTAATAGAGGAAACTCACTATGCACACACACACACTCTTTAATAGGGGAAACTCACTAAGCAAACACACACACTCTTTAATAGAGGAAACTCACTATGCAAACACACACTCTTTAATAGAGGAAACTCACTATGCAAACACACACACTCTTTAATAGAAACTCACTATGCAAACACACACACTCTTTAATAGAGGAAACTCACTATGCAAACACACACACTCTTTAATAGGGGAAACTCACTATGCAAACACACACACTCTTTAATAGGGGAAACTCACTATACAAACACACACTCTTTAATAGAAACTCACTATGCAAACACACACACTCTTTAATAGTGGAAACTCACTATGCAAACACACACACTCTTTAATAGAAACTCACTATGCAAACACACACACTCTTTAATAGTGGAAACTCACTATGCAAACACACACACACTCTTTAATAGGGGAAACTCACTATGCAAACACACACACTCTTTAATAGGGGAAACTCACTATGCAAACACACACACTCTTTAATAGGGGAAACTCACTATGCAAACACACACACTCTTTAATAGGGGAAACTCACTATGCAAACACACACACTCTTTAATAGGGGAAACTCACTATGCAAACACACACACTCTTTAATAGGGGAAACTCACTATGCAAACACACACACTCTTTAATAGGGGAAACTCACTATGCAAACACACACACTCTTTAATAGAGGAAACTCACTATGCAAACACACACACTCTTTAATAGAGGAAACTCACTATGCAAACACACACACTCTTTAATAGAAACTCACTATGCAAACACACACACTCTTTAATAGAGGAAACTCACTATGCAAACACACACACTCTTTAATAGAAACTCACTATGCAAACACACACACTCTTTAATAGGGAAAACTCACTATGCACACACACACTCTTTAATAGAAACTCACTATGCAAACACACACACTCTTTAATAGGGGAAACTCACTATGCAAACACACACTCTTTAATAGTGGAAACTCACTATGCAAACACACACACTCTTTAATAGGGGAAACTCACTATGCAAACACACACACTCTTTAATAGGGGAAACTCACTATGCAAACACACACACTCTTTAATAGAGGAAACTCACTATGCAAACACACACACTCTTTAATAGGGGAAACTCACTATGCACACACACACACTCTTTAATAGGGGAAACTCACTATGCAAACACACACACTCTTTAATAGTGGAAACTCACTATGCAAACACACACTCTTTAATAGAGGAAACTCACAATGCACACACACACTCTTTAATAGGGGAAACTCACTATGCAAACACACACACTCTTTAATAGAGGAAACTCACTATGCAAACACACACACTCTTTAATAGAGGAAACTCACTATGCAAACACACACACTCTTTAATAGGGGAAACTCACTATGCAAACACACTCTTTAATAGGGGAAACTCACTATGCAAACACACACTCTTTAATAGGGGAAACTCACTATGCAAACACACACACTCTTTAATAGGGGAAACTCACTATGCAAACACACACACTCTTTAATAGGGGAAACTCACTATGCAAACACACACACTCTTTAATAGTGGAAACTCACTATGCAAACACACACTCTTTAATAGAGGAAACTCACAATGCACACACACACTCTTTAATAGGGGAAACTCACTATGCAAACACACACACTCTTTAATAGAGGAAACTCACTATGCAAACACACACACTCTTTAATAGAGGAAACTCACTATGCAAACACACACACTCTTTAATAGGGGAAACTCACTATGCAAACACACACACTCTTTAATAGGGGAAACTCACTATGCAAACACACACACTCTTTAATAGAGGAAACTCACTATGCAAACACACTCTTTAATAGAGGAAACTCACTATGCAAACACACACACTCTTTAATAGGGGAAACTCACTATGCAAACACACACACTCTTTAATAGAGGAAACTCACTATGCAAACACACACACTCTTTAATAGAGGAAACTCACTATGCAAACACACTCTTTAATAGAGGAAACTCACTATGCAAACACACACACTCTTTAATAGGGGAAACTCACTATGCAAACACACACACTCTTTAATAGAGGAAACTCACTATGCAAACACACACACTCTTTAATAGAGGAAACTCACTATGCAAACACACACACTCTTTAATAGAGGAAACTCACTATGCAAACACACACACTCTTTAATAGGGGAAACTCACTATGCACACACACACTCTTTAATAGGGGAAACTCACTATGCAAACACACACACTCTTTAATAGAGGAAACTCACTATGCAAACACACTCTTTAATAGAGGAAACTCACTATGCAAACACACACTCTTTAATAGGGGAAACTCACTATGCAAACACACACACTCTTTAATAGAGGAAACTCACTATGCAAACACACACACTCTTTAATAGGGGAAACTCACTATGCAAACACACACACTCTTTAATAGAAACTCACTATGCAAACACACACTCTCTTTAATAGGGGAAACTCACTATGCAAACACACACACTCTTTAATAGGGGAAACTCACTATGCAAACACACACACTCTTTAATAGGGAAAACTCACTATGCAAACACACACACTCTTTAATAGGGGAAACTCACTATGCAAACACACACACTCTTTAATAGAGGAAACTCACTATGCAAACACACACACTCTTTAATAGGGGAAACTCACTATGCACACACACACACTCTTTAATAGGGGAAACTCACTATGCAAACACACTCTTTAATAGAGGAAACTCACTATGCAAACACACACACTCTTTAATAGGGGAAACTCACTATGCAAACACACACACTCTTTAATAGGGGAAACTCACTATGCAAACACACACTCTTTAATAGAAACTCACTATGCAAACACACACACTCTTTAATAGGGGAAACTCACTATGCAAACACACACTCTTTAATAGAAACTCACTATGCAAACACACACACTCTTTAATAGAGGAAACTCACTATGCAAACACACACTCTTTAATAGAGGAAACTCACTATGCAAACACACACACTCTTTAATAGAGGAAACTCACTATGCAAACACACACACTCTTTAATAGGGGAAACTCACTATGCAAACACACACACTCTTTAATAGAGGAAACTCACTATGCAAACACACACACTCTTTAATAGAAACTCACTATGCAAACACACACTTTAATAGGGGAAACTCACTATGCACACACACACTCTTTAATAGGGGAAACTCACTATGCAAACACACACACTCTTTAATAGGGGAAACTCACTATGCAAACACACACTCTTTAATAGGGGAAACTCACTATGCAAACACACACACTCTTTAATAGGGGAAACTCACTATGCAAACACACACACTCTTTAATAGGGGAAACTCACTATGCACACACACACACTCTTTAATAGAGGAAACTCACTATGCAAACACACACACTCTTTAATAGAGGAAACTCACTATGCAAACACACACACTCTTTAATAGGGGAAACTCACTATGCACACACACACTCTTTAATAGGGGAAACTCACTATGCACACACACACACACACTCTTTAATAGGGGAAACTCACTATGCACACACACACTCTTTAATAGGGGAAACTCACTATGCAAACACACACACTCTTTAATAGGGGAAACTCACTATGCAAACACACACACTCTTTAATAGAGGAAACTCACTATGCAAACACACACTCTCTTTAATAGAGGAAACTCACTATGCACACACACACACTCTTTAATAGTGGAAACTCACTATGCAAACACACACACTCTTTAATAGAGGAAACTCACTATGCAAACACACACACTCTTTAATAGAAACTCACTATGCAAACACACACACTCTTTAATAGGGGAAACTCACAATGCACACACACACTCTTTAATAGGGGAAACTCACTATGCAAACACACACACTCTTTAATAGGGGAAACTCACTATGCAAACACACACACTCTTTAATAGGGAAAACTCACTATGCACACACACACTCTTTAATAGGGGAAACTCACTATGCACACACACACACACACTCTTTAATAGGGGAAACTCACTATGCAAACACACACACTCTTTAATAGGGGAAACTCACTATGCAAACACACACACTCTTTAATAGGGGAAACTCACTATGCAAACACACACACTCTTTAATAGGGGAAACTCACTATGCAAACACACACACTCTTTAATAGGGGAAACTCACTATGCAAACACACACACTCTTTAATAGAGGAAACTCACTATGCAAACACACACACTCTTTAATAGAAACTCACTATGCACACACACACACTCTTTAATAGTGGAAACTCACTATGCAAACACACACACTCTTTAATAGGGGAAACTCACTATGCAAACATCTTCCTGTTCCTTTCTAATTCAACACGTACTGTGCCTCATAATGGAATATAATCATTGATTATCAATTAGTCATTGATTGGTTGGTTGGTTGGTTGGTTGATCGATTGATCGATCGATCGATTTATCGACCGACTGACTGACTGACTGGCTGACTGACTGGCTGACTGACTGATTGGTTGATTGGTTGATTGGTTGATTGGTTGATTGATTGGTTGATTGGTTGATTTGCTGGATTGTTGTTACCTGTTGAGCCGATGGACCAGCTGATGTTGAGGTTGAAGTTGTTGGATGCATTGATGGACATGTCCAGATTCTTGTTGTTCTGGCGGAGAAAAACAAGTTACTAACCTACTGTATATTTCACTGGCGATAGGAGACAACACAGATTCAGTTACAAACTGACTCAGATTCAGTTACAAACTGACTCAGATTCAGTTACAGACTCAGATTCAGTTACAGACTCAGATTCAGTTACAGACTCAGATTCAGTTACAGACTCAGATTCAGTTACAGATTGATTCAGATTCAATGACAAACTGATTATAATTATGATTCAGTTGAAGCGTCAGCTCCCAACCTTTTCTGATCGGGTCGTACTCCAACTCTCCTGATACCTAAAGTGTTTGCGGCCCACAATGCACCTGACCAAAACTGTCCGACACAGGAACAGCTTTTCCCCAACGGTCATCAGCCTTATCAACAAGGCTCCCCTCTGACTCTCTAACCCGCCCCCTGCAACTTTTACACTAAACTGAATACTGCACTGACTCTTTTGTAGTCCAACTGCACTGACTCTTTTGTAGTCCAACTGCACTGACTCTTTTGTAGTCCAACTGCACTGACTCTTTTGTAGTCCAACTGCACTGACTCTTTTGTAGTCCAACTGCACTGACTCTTTTGTAGTCCAACTGCACTGCTAGTTTGTATCTTGCTCTGTCCTGTCCTTGCATTCGTCCATTGTTGTACTGTTGTAAAGCACCATGGTGTCGCAAAAAAATCACACAAAAAATGTATGTACTGTATAGTACAAATGCCAATAAACAAATTCTGATTCTGATGCAAGTATGCAGGAGTGAAACAGAGCACTTTCATAACAACTGAATGATCGAAGGAGCTGTCAATCAGCACAAAACACACGCAGACAGACTCAATGTGAATACGATCATGTCAATAAAAGTATTGATCATCAGCACCACATACTGTAGACAAGCCCAACACACGTGTAAACAGTAGGCCTAGGCCTTCACTCCCCTGTCACACGCATGTTTGGCAGTGTGAGTGCACTGCTATGGGACTGCAGCACCAGAATAGTCACAGCCCAACCACAGCCCAAATGTCAACCGCAGAACCAAAGGGCACCCCCTTACACGGCTCTCATATGACTGATCACAGACCGCTGGCGGAGCACTACCACACAACCTACGCTACGCTTCCCAAATGACAGCCATCACAATAGAACCCAGAACACGTCATTTCAACCCAAGCGTTAAGTGTACTCGGCATAATCACAACACGACGTTGACACTCTGATGAGAGGACTGATGTTGCGCCAACGCCAAACGCTTGATCTCGTCTGGCTGAAGGGGAAGGCAAACTCAGACCAAGCTCAGGCTCAACATTCAGCTTCGCCCCCGTAGTTTGCCCTCAATTCCCCGAGCGCGTGTTTAGCTTTTGTGAGACACCAAAACACGTAACTGTCTAACCTCAGGGCCCGTCGAAGTAACGTTACACCACGGTGCCAAGCTCTCCCTGATGTCCCTTCTTCTCTTTTCTGTGTGACCGATTCATCTGTTGATTGTGGGGCCTCACCCGTTCACCCACCATCTGTCTGGTTCCCATTTAGCATGCCTGATGCTAGGCTAGCCACCTGTCCATTTAGCATTTCTGATGCTAGGCTAGCCACCTGTCCATTTAGCATGCCTGATGCTAGGCTAGCCACCTGTCCATTTAGCATCTGCAAGTGTTAGCAGTAGAGCACAGTAGCAAACACACAGTGGGCACCTCAAGTTCACCTCTAGTTCCCCTCTAGTCCTCCTCTAGTCCCCCTCTAGTTCACCTCTAGTTCCCCTCTAGTCCTCCTCTAGTCCCCCTCTAGTTCACCTCTAGTCCCCCTCTAGTTCCCCTCTAGTCCTCCTCTACTTCCCCTCTAGTTCCCCTCTAGTCCTCCTCTAGTCCCCCTCTAGTTCTCCTCTAGTTCCCCTCTAGTCCCCCTCTAGTCCCCCTCTAGTTCCCCTCTAGTCCACCTCTAGTTCCCCTCTAGTCCTCCTCTACTTCCCCTCTAGTTCCCCTCTAGTCCTCCTCTACTTCCCCTCTAGTTCCCCTCTAGTCCCCCTCTAGTTCCCCTCTAGTCCCCCTCTAGTTCCCCTCTAGTTCCCCTCTAGTCCTCCTCTAGTCCCCCTCTAGTTCACCTCTAGTTCCCCTCTAGTCCTCCTCTAGTCCCCCTCTAGTTCACCTCTAGTCCTCCTCTAGTCCCCCTCTAGTTCCCCTCTAGTCCCCCTCTAGTCCTCCTCTAGTCCTCCTCTAGTCCTCCTCTAGTTCACCTTTAGTTCCCCTCTAGTTCCCCTCTAGTCCTCCTCTAGTTCCCCTCTAGTCCTCCTCTAGTCCTCCTCTAGTTCCCCTTTAGTTCCCCTCTAGTTCACCTCTAGTTCCCCTCTAGTCCTCCTCTAGTCCCCCTCTAGTTCACCTCTAGTCCTCCTCTAGTCCCCCTCTAGTTCCCCTCTAGTCCCCCTCTAGTCCTCCTCTAGTCCTCCTCTAGTCCTCCTCTACTTCACCTTTAGTTCCCCTCTAGTTCCCCTCTAGTCCTCCTCTAGTTCCCCTCTAGTCCTCCTCTAGTCCTCCTCTAGTTCCCCTTTAGTTCCCCTCTAGTTCCCCTCTAGTCCTCCTCTAGTCCTCCTCTAGTCCTCCTCTAGTCCCCCTCTAGTTCCCCTCTAGTTCCCCTCTAGTCCTCCTCTAGTCCCCCTCTAGTTCACCTCTAGTCCTCCTCTAGTCCCCCTCTAGTTCCCCTCTAGTCCCCCTCTAGTCCTCCTCTAGTTCCCCTCTAGTCCTCCTCTAGTTCCCCTTTAGTTCCCCTCTAGTTCCCCTCTAGTTCCCCTCTAGTTCCCCTCTAGTCCTCCTCTAGTTCCCCTCTAGTCCTCCTCTAGTCCTCCTCTAGTTCCCCTCTAGTTCCCCTCTAGTTCCCCTCCAGTCCCCCTCTAGTCCCCCTCTAGTTCCCCTCCAGTCCCCCTCCAGTCCCCCTCTAGTTCTCCTCTAGTCCTCCTCTAGTTCCCCTCTAGTCCCCCTCTAGTTCACCTCTAGTCCCCCTCTAGTTCCACCTCTAGTCCTCCTCTAGTCCTCCTCTAGTCCCCCTCTAGTCCTCCTCTAGTTCCCCTCTAGTCCCCCTCTAGTCCCCCTCTAGTTCCCCTCTAGTTCCCCTCTAGTCCCCCTCTAGTCCCCCTCTACTCCCTCTCTAGTCCTTCTCTAGTTCCCCTCTAGTCCCCCTCTAGTCCTCCTCTAGTCCTCCTCTAGTCCTTCTCTAGTTCCCCTCTAGTCCCCCTCTAGTCCTCCTCTAGTTCCACCTCTAGTTCCCCTCTAGTCCTCCTCTAGTTCCCCTCCAGACGAGCAGCATGTCATCGTTCATTGGTATCTTCCTATACTATTAGTGTGCAAATAACATGAAATGAGCTAGGATTTTTTTTTTAACACATTAAGACATGATTATGCAGTAAAAATAAATATCCATCTATTAAGCAAACGCTGTCAAATATCAGGAAAAAAAAATCCATCTATTAGGCAAACACAAAGATATCTGAAAATAAATATCCATCTATATTTCTAGATTAATCGTTTTTTTGGGGGGACGGAAATAATTAGGCTGTTAGAGTTAGGGTTGAGGTTGTGTTGCAGACTGACCTGGTCAGAGGCGGTTAGGGATGAGGTTGTTTCAGACTGACCTGGTCAGAGGCTGTTAGGGTTGAGGTTATTGCAGACTGACCTGGTCAGAGGCTGTTAGAGTTAGGGTTGAGGTTGAGGTCGTTGCAGACTGACCTGGTCAGAGGCTGTTAGGGTTGAGGTCATTGCAGACTGACCTGGTCAGAGGCGGTTAGGGTTGAGGTCATTGCAGACTGACCTGCTCAGAGGCTGTTAGGGATGAGGTTGTTTCAGACTGACCTGGTCAGAGGCTGTTAGAGTTAGGGTTGAGGTTGAGGTCGTTGCAGACTGACCTGGTCAGAGGCTGTTAGGGTTGAGGTCATTGCAGACTGACCTGGTCAGAGGCGGTTAGGGTTGAGGTCATTGCAGACTGACCTGCTAAGAGGCTGTTAGGGTTGAGGTCGTTGCAGACTGACCTGGTCAGAGGCTGTTAGGGTTGAGGTTATTGCAGACTGACCTGGTCAGAGGCGGTTAGGGTTGAGGTTGTGTTGCAGACTGACCTGTTCAGGGGAGGCCATGAAGTTGATGGCTGTGTAGTGGTGGTCATCCTCTTGGAGCAGACTGAAGGTGAACTGGTAGTCTATCAGCAGGTTATCTACACACACGCACACACACACACGCGCACACACACACGCACGCACACACACACACACACACACAAAATAAATAACCAGTAGCCTACAGATATAGTACCAGTAATCGTTGCAGAGTTGAAATAGAAAGAATAGAAATTGTTTTGTGTGCGAGGTCTGACAATAATACTGTTTGTTTCTAACTGTTAATCAGAACCTACCGCCCTCATCTTCCTAGCGTTCTGATACATCATCTGTTTGAATCATCACACGTATGAACATCGGCCACAGACAGCGCAATCAATATTCAATTTAATACATAAGTAGACAGTAGCTACGTCTGTTCCTGAGATCTCAGTCGGCAGTACACACACTGGGCCCGGCCTTTTCACAAATACAGCCCGGTCGATTAGACATGAGAGTGCAGAGCTGGAGGAAGAGACCGCATTCAGCGTTTCGGCCTATTCAACGCTCTTTTCTCTATCTGAACGTTTTTGTCCTATTCACAGACTGGACACACAATAGGGCCAGTGCCACGCGGGGGCGGGGCCTTAGGAGCGCTTAACATCTGGCGCCCAGCGTGAGGCCCGGAGGTCACCTTCTCTGGCTGCTTGAGGAGACGAGTGGAGATGAGGGGCCACGGCGGCTGTCTGTGATTGGCTGTGAGACGGGCCGCGGTCTTGATAGAATTGTCAACGTGCTCGACGGGACACTACTCAATTTGAGTCCATCAGGGGTCGGTCGGCGGGAAGGGGGTTCAGGTCCAATCAGAACAGTCACGACTCGACCGCGGCTCTTAAAGGGGAAGACCACTCGGTTCACTCATTTCCAGGTTTGAAATTGGTCTTGACATGCAAATCATGGTAAGTGGGGTTTGATTGAAAGCACATTATGGATGGTTCCAGAAGGTAGTGCCCACGTTAGCCTGGAGGCTAATATAGGCCCTCGTTACATCCATGGACAGTCGGATTTCGAGTAGAGCCCCCGGCCGACTCTCAACAAATGTTTTGCTGAGTTTCCAAGCTGAATCACCAACATCTCGACACCTTATCTGTCCGGTGGTGTAGCTGGCTAACGCGGTGTTAATGAGAGGTGGCCAGCCATGTGTTGAGGTGCGTCAGAAGACACGGGCGTGGGCAAGTGAGGGTGATGTTTACTACTCTGTAAATGTTCCTAGCCAATAGACAAACATACTCCAGGAGCTTGCTCGATTGCCTTGTTGAGAGGGGTCAGGGAAGAATTTTTACAGCTCACTTATCTGGCCCCCGGGTGAAATTGTTTTTTTTGCTTCCCTCTGGAATATGTAGGGGTGGGTCGTATGCCCTCCTCCCTTGTTCTCTGTAAAGCACATTGTGTTGCCTCTGTGTATGAAATGCACTATACAAATAAAGTTTGATTTAATTTGAAAGCAATACTGCTGAGCGACACCTGTAACAGGCACATGGTATAGATATAGATCACATAGATCTCACACAGAATGAGAGGAGGCCTTCAGTAACACAAGCCCGCTTACAGGACGAGAGTTGGACGGCTGGCTAGTGAAGACAGTTGTCAGAGAGCATTAATGCACCAGGGGGGGGAAAAAAAATCATTAGCCGTTCAGACTTGACAAAAACCCCTCTACGGCAGAGTTCAGAGAGGATTTAATCCCACCTCGTCTTTTAAAACGAGCACTTCAAGCCTCACCGAGACTAAAGGAAATAATGTTTGACAAACAGCTGTGTTTTGTTCAGCTGCCACGGTGCGTTAGAGGAATTAGCCGATATCAGATCCAAGCTGATGTGTCTCATGGCTCCCAGGCAGCGTTGTTTATCCTATGAGGGGCTTGAGCAGCGTGACACACTTCCTCACACTAAGTCAAAGGGATATGAGCGTAGCTGCGGATGCTGTGAGGATTCTGGGTGTTTGTGTATGATGAAGAGGCAGTGCCCACTCAAAGACCCCCTGCTGTCTCGCTGTAATGAGTGTGTGTGTGTGTGTGTGTGTGTATGAGAGAGGCAGATACAGAGAGCCAGAGAGAAAGAGAGAGAGCGCGCAAGAGAGAGAGAGAGAGAGCAAGAGAGAGAGAGAGAGAGAGAAAGGGAGGGGGGGAGAGAGAGCGGAAGAGAGAGAGAGAGCGGAAGGGAGCGGGAGAGAGAGAGAGAGAGAGAGAGGAAGGGAGGGGGAGAGAGAGAGAGAGAAAGAAAGCGCAAGAGAGAGAGAGAGAGAGCAAGAGAGAGAGAGAGAGAGGAAGGGAGGGGGAGAGAGAGAGAGGAAGGGAGGGGGAGAGAGAGAGCAAGAGAGAGAGAGAGAGGAAGGGAGGCGGAGAGAGAGAGAGAGAGAGAGAGAGAGAGCAAGAGAGAGAGAGAGGAAGGGAGGGGGAGAGAGAGAGGAGGGAGAGGGAGAGAAGGAGGGTTCACGGAGAAGACAATGACGATGTAATGAAAACGGGAAAAAAAGAGCAAACTTGTTCAGCTGCATAATCCTTCCCACACGTTTCAATATGTTCGATTTCACGCCCGTTAGACTGCGCCGGAAAAGTTCATCCTAATTAACAACCTCTTCTCAGAGAGCTGACAACAACCTGATATCATCTGAATCACGCATATCATCTGCTCTTTGTATGTGCGTTCTCCAGAGACAGCTCACATAAATGTACCACAAAAGGAATTTACACCCTCCGAGTGAGAGAAAAAAAACACTAGACGTCAATCTCATAAACGAGTAACGCTAACGGATAATGTGATGCTTCATTCTCTCTCCTCGGGAACGAGGCACTCAGGAGGAACCAGGACGTCCGTTTCCTGTGAAGCAATTGGATATTATTCAAAACGGCGTGTTTGTGATGAAACGAGCATGAAGCTCCTTGAACGTCGGCAGCGCGGGAACCACCAGGGAGATTTCATTTAACGCCTGTTACTAAGTCATTATTTTCTGTTTGAAACGCCGTCTTTACAAGCGTAGCAAGGACATTGTGAGGAGGGAGGTAGTACATTAAAGGTAGAAATTATTTCCAAAAGGTTAGAGAGATCATGAAATAAGACAAAGAGCCTACAATTGTTGATATATTACATTATATATTATGTATTACAAACTCTGAACCATCCTCGGAGTGTGGTCCTCATTAGCGTGAGCAGGTATCTACCTCGGCTATCACGCCTGCATGGTTGTCTGATGCTAGCCTTCGCCAAACCTACAAATAATGAGGTATTGCCCCAAGTGAAGCCCTACTTGCGTAACCTGGGAACGTGCAGACTCTCATTGACAGGACGCAGTAAAAATGTGAAGATTAACGAGCATTCACTAATTGATTTGCATTTCGTTTTATATGACCTTTTATGTGTTGCACTTTGTCTTGATGCTTTTAATGTCTCATGTAAAGCACTTTGAATTGCCTTGTTTCTGAAATGTGCTCTACAAATTAACTTGCCTTTCCTTACTCGTGTTCAAGCCATTTAGACTTAGAACAGATTCTAATGTGTAGAATGTGCTCTTCGTAACGACAGTGCACAACGTAAGCCGTGCGATGCCGTGATTGGTCGAGATGGTGATCAGAGAGAGGCATCGATGACCCTGGTTAGGCGTCCGGGTGGAATGCCTGTCAGCGAGCGTTAAGGACCCACGCACAGGGACTGAGTATGCGTCTTAATGAGGGGGTCCTGCGGGCGAGGTCAAGCCCAACTAGTGCTGGTCTGATGTGGGACTGGTGGGCGACGCTTGGCGCCTCGTCTCGTTCCTTTCGATCAGTGACCGTGAGGGGAACTCGTTAGTCCCACAGACAGTACAGTAGCTGTGCCCGCATTATCCCAACGATAGCCTCGTCAAAGTCATTATCATAATCATCATCGCTGTCATCATTAGTGTCATTGTGTTTCCCAGCTCTGCCTCACAGCACTTGCTGATGGGCACATTAGCACTATATAAGCTGGTAAATAAACATCAATCACGTCAAAGACGAGTGAGGCCATAGACAGACTAACATGTATTATAACTGAGAGTCAGGGACAGCCATTTTGCGAAGGAAGGAGGAGGAGGAGGAAGAGGAAGAGGAGGAGACAGATGACACATACATGAGGGTCTCTGGCCAGACCTTACGTTTAAAACCTCTTAAATTAAAAATATATTCAAAATCACGTGTTTCAAATCTACAATGTATAATGCCTGAGTAGTGATTAGACCCTTAAAGTAGTAATAAGGGGTGATATTATCGCATACACGTCCAGGGCTAAACAAGGCTAGGAGGCAGGAACAGGCACGACCTTCTCAACTCAATGAATGACATAGACCACCAATATTCTGCCTCTCCCACTCTGGAACTTTACAAAAACAAGCTGGATCTCCAAGCCAAATATTCTAGTGTCTGGTAATCACGTATGATGCTGTAATCACAAGGATTTGCATACAAATATACAAATAAAGCTTTGATTGATTGATTGATTGATTGATTGATTGTCTATGAGCACAATAGGGGAAATGGCTGAAAGGCTGTTGGCGCATCAATTAAAATGTAGGTCCTCTGACCAACAAATTCCACAGATTAAAAAGGAAAACGGGGAGCTTTCAACGGACCCCCTCGAAATTAATGAGGCTTCCAGGGCATTTTACTCAAAACTGTACACCTCTGAGACACCCGGAGATAATACGAGTGTGATACATTTCTTCTCAAATTTAAACGCGGGATGCAGAGAAGGCTTTTGACAGAGTGAAGTGGGCGTATTTATTTGACTGTTTGCAAGCTTTCGGCTTCGGACTCACTCTCACTGCATGGATCAGACTCCTTTACTCGTCTCCTAAGGCATTTGTGGTTACGAATGGGAAGCGATCCACATTCTTCCCATTGTGGAGAGGGACACACCAGGGCTGCCCATTGAGCCCACTTCTATTTGCATTCGCCATCGAGCCTCTGTCTATCATGTTGAAATCTTCTCCGGCAATAAACGGAATTTCTAGGACCACAAGGTGGCGCTATATGCTGACGACCTGTTGTTGTATGTCTCGGACCCGGTGCAGTGCATTTCTCATGTAGTTCAGATGTTGATTTGGTAGCTTTTCAGGATATAAGACCAACCTTTCTAAAAGCGAGTGCTTTCCGGTGAATGACTCAGCATTATCATAATTGTCATTATTGTTTATTTATTTACTTATTTACTATTATTTATTACTCTATGCTGGGATGCACTACTGTTTGTGGGATTTTGTGGTGTGGGGGGAGGGGGTGGGTCTGTGTTCTGAAAAATTTAAAAGTATTGTTTTTGTATATATTTCTCAAAATAAAAAGTAAAAAAAAAAAAATCCAACTTAAGTTAAAATCAAAACAAAATGAGCTTGACTACAAAGCCAGTGGAGGACTTTTGGCATCGGACTGGACCAGCGCCAGGTTGGGTGGTTCTTCACGCATGGGAAGGCAGGATTTCTAGGAAGAAGAAAAAAGGCAACGACAAGAGGCACCGGCAGCTGCCTGGCTCCTAATGAAGTCCACGTCATTATACCGTACGTTCTGGGGGTATTGGGTCTAAGTGTGTCAGCATGTTGGTACTGGATAGTACAAGTATAGTGCATACACAGCGGCCAATGGCACAATCTGCTCGCGGTGTTTACAGTGGTGTAAATTATACATCTTCAAAATACTGGGCAGCAAAACTGCTCGGAGAAAGAGAAGAAATTGTAGATAATTGTATTGTTTCAAGAATTATACTTGATACTGTACCACCTGTCTTAAACGAAGTTTAATGATGTAAAAAACAAACGT
>NW_028176257.1:131516-134016 GCF_949987555.1 Borostomias antarcticus
TGAAAGGCGAACCGGAGGATTTCCATGAGAGGAGTAAAGCTTAATTTATACTCGGTCGACAAGTGTCGTACGACAAATGTCTGTCGGCAGAAAAAAAAATGTTCACCGACATTTTGGGGCGGCGGTATAGCTCAGTTGGTAGAGCGGGTCGTTCAGTGATCGTAGGGTCGGTGGTTCAAATCCCGGCTCCTCCTGACTACCTGTCGAAGTGTCCTTGGGCAAGACACTGAACCCCAAATTGCTCCCAATGAGCAGGCAAGCGCCTTGCATGGCAGCTGCCGCCATTGGTGTGTGAATGGCGCTCTGGGCCAGTGTAACAACTGGACGGGGAGCGCGTTACAAATGCAGTCCCTATACCTATACCTATTAGCGTTTATACTTCAGCGAAGTGTCTGATCACCTCCATGGTAACTTGCAGACGCATGGCTGATTGATCCGTGGCAACGAACGAGCCTTCTATCCAGCTATCCAATCACAGCTCTGCGACGAAAGTGACCGCGTCTGCGACATTAGGAAGTTTGATAGGTGCAAGACACCCCTGTCCGACACCAAAAAATGTCATTTCTGTCTGTTGACACTTTCAAAAGTGTTGTACGACGAAGTATAAATTGGCCTTAGGTGGTCGTGGTCGAACGTCCCGGAAGACTTTAGCGACCGTCGGACAGCCCGGTTCTGGGAACGGCTCACGCTCCCGGTTCACTCTGGAAGATACATCTACCTGGGGCTCTTTAGAACCGGCAGATACGTGGGGTTCTTTAGAACCGGCAGATACGTAGGGCTCTTTAGAACCGTCAGATACATGGGGTTCTTTAGAACCGGCAGATACGTGGGGTTCTTTAGGACTGGCAGATACGTGGGGCTCTTTAGAACCGGCAGATACGTGGGGTTCTTTAGGACCGGCAGATACATGGGGTTCTTTAGGACCGGCAGATACGTGGGGTTCTTTAGGACCGGCAGATAAGTGGGGTTCTTTAGGACTGGCAGATACGTGGGGCTCTTTAGAACCGGCAGATACGTGGGGTTCTTTAGGACCGGCAGATACATGGGGTTCTTTAGGACCGGCAGATACGTGGGGTTCTTTAGGACCGGCAGATACGTGGGGTTCTTTAGAACCGGCAGATACCTGGGGTTCTTTAGAACCAGCAGATACGTGGGGATCTTTAGGACCGGCAGATACGTGGGGTTCTTTAGAACCGGCAGATACGTGGGGTTCTTTAGAACCGGCAGATACATGGGGTTCTTTAGAACCGGCAGATACGTGGGGTTCTTTAGAACCGGCAGATACCTGGGGTTCTTTAGGACCGGCAGATACGTGGGGTTCTTTAGGACCGGCAGATAAGTGGGGCTCTTTAGAACCGGCAGATACGTGGGGCTCTTTAGGACTGGCAGATAAAAGGGGCTCTTTAGAACCGGCAGATACCTGGGGTTCTTTATAACTGGCAGATAAGTGGGGTTATTTAGAACCGGCAGATACGTGGGGCTGTTTGCATTTAAACTGTTGAACCTTTCAGTTCATCTACTAAGAAGCATCTACTCTAACACACATTCACACAGCACACACACATACACACTATAATAACTATCAAACACAATTGCATTGTTACTCAAAATCTCCTCCCCAAGTTTATTGTTATCAGTCAATTAATCAAGCTATTAACACATCACTGAGGGAGCCAATTACTGTAGATGCAAACACAAACAACAACGAAAGAGTGGATCAGAAGCAGCAGGAAACCCAGCGCTGGCATTCTGCCCCGGTGCTGCTCAGGTGAGGCCTTCCTTTCAGAACGAGAAGTACGTATGCATGTGTGTGTGTGTGTCAAACTAGCCAGGGGCAGGGAAGCATAATGAGGTACAGTAGCAGAGGTCAGATGACTCTGTTAGAAAGAGAAGAAGAAGAAGAAGAAGAAGAAGAAGAAGAAGAAGAAGAAGAAGAAGAAGAAGAAGAAGAAGAAGAAGAAGAAGAAGAAGAAGAAGAAGAAGAAGAAGAAGAAGAAGAAGAAGAAGAAGAAGAAGAAAAGAAGAAGAAGGACGAAGAAGAAGAAGAAGAAAAGGAAGAAGAAGAAAAGGAAGAAGAAGAAGGACGAAGAAGAAGAAGGACGAAGAAGAGGGAAGAAGGAAGAAAGAAGAAGGAAGAAAGAAGAAGAAGGAAGAAGAAGAAGAACGAAGAAGGAAGAAAGAGGAAGAAGGAAGAAGTAGGAAGAAGTAGAAGAAGGAAGAAGAAGAACGAAGAAGGAAGAAAGAGGAAGGAAGAAGAACGAAGGAAGGAAGAAGGAAGAAGAGGAGAGAAGAGGAGAGAGAGAAGAGACAAGACAAGACAGAAAACGTGAACTTTGACTGAGGAAGGAGCACTCAATCACTCTCAAACACGCCCCTCCACAAACTCCTCCATGGCCTGCTGTTGTCCTTTCAATCAATCGGTCCACGTTGACTGGTCAGTCTTAGAGCGCTGTGACTCGGTGCCGGCCTTCCCCTCGGACTGACCTGTGATGAATGGTTC
>NW_028176257.1:139016-150962 GCF_949987555.1 Borostomias antarcticus
CCTGCACTTTGCCAGACGGAGCGAGGGAAGACTAATGAATGTTGGGACAGTGGGAGTAGAGGGACATTATGCTCGCTCACTGGTGACAAGCGTCGTTATGGATGTAGTCAGGCGACTGCAGCGAAGTCCCCACGCGGCCGCTCGCACTCTTAAGAGCGCAGGTCCAATCAAAAACAGGTTTTGTGGGAAAGGTCAAAAACCAACGTTGGTCCAGGTTCGAAGCCAGACAGAAACAAAAGTTTTCGCTGTACAATCTGGACTTCAAGCCACCCAGAACGATTCGAGTTTTCCCGGTAAATGGTGCACCAATCAGGAGACTGCATTTTAACTGCTGCTCCTCCCCCAGTCCCTGATTGGTTCCCGTAGATGATGACGAGAAATACAACAGGAGTCCGCTAGTAGAATGAAGCAGCGAGCGGTAACGTTAACGTTAAAAGAATAAACGGCCATAAGTGCAGTTATTGCAGAAATAGACTCAATAACAACAAGTAAATAATAACAAGAGTATACACTGGTGGAGTTTTCAATTTCATTTTCAATGTTCTTCCAGCTGGATTTGGTAATAGTTTGATCTATGTTTTGTTATGCTCATTGGCTGAAGGAGTTGGTCTGTCAAGGCAAGTAGTCCCGCCCACTCAGTTTGTTCTGGGCAGCTGGAGGTCCAAACTGTGTCGTGAAAACTGGACGTCTGGCTTCCAAGCTACTGGAGGTTTGAATAGCTCAGTCCCAATGCCAGTTTGTTCTGGCTTCACTCTGTACACAGCTTGAGAAAAATTGGACAATATAGATAGAGAATACGCACACACACACACACACGCACACGCACACGCACACACACACACACACACACACACACACACACACACACACACAGCTATGAACACAGCATGACAGTGCCGAAGAAGCAAAGGTCATCTGGTAACATAGAGATGCTCACTGTCCAATCAGAGGAGGAACAGAGCCACGCCCTGTGCTCCAATCACACTCGTTTTACCCTGCTCCTTCCCTCCTCTCTTCCGCTCTCTCTTCCTTGATCCCAGGGCTGTGGCAGCAGCTCTCTCTTTCTCTCTCTTTCTCTCCCCCTCCTCTCCCTCGCTCCCTTTCCTCCTCTCCTCCCCATCTCTCTCTCCCCCCCTCACTCTCTCCCCCTCCCTCGCTCCTTGCCCCACCTCTCTCTCTCTCTTCCCCTCCTCTCTCTCCCCCTCCCTTGCTCCCTACCCCCCTCTCTCTCTTCCCCATCCCCCCCCTCCCTTGCTCACTACCCCCCCCTCTCTCTCTCTCTCCCTCTCTTCCCCTCCTCTCTCCCTCTCCCTCTCCCCCTCCCTCTCTCTCTCCCTCTCTCTCTCTCTCTCTTCCCCTCCTCTCTCCCTCCCCCTCTCCCTCCCTCTCCCTCCCTCCCCCTCTCCCTCCCTCTCCCTCCCTCTCCCTCTCCCTCCATCCCTCTCTCTCCCCCTCCCTCTCTCTCTCTCTCTTCTATAGACTACAGTAGATTTATGGATGCAGACTCTGTCCAGGGCTGACCAGCCTGGCACTGCGGTGGTCCGGCCAGCTCACAGGCTGCTCTGCCCACCTGCGCCAACACCATTACTGCTATTAAAGCTAGGAGGGGGGCTGTAAGGCATCTGAAATGCATTAGCGGAGCACTGAAACGCTGACTGGGCTAGACGGGGGTTCACACGAAGGCCAGCCTCACAACTCTTCTGGAGGAAGGGGGGGGGGGGGTGTCAGGGGCCAGGGTTCCGGGGTCTACGCAGGTCAAGTTGAAGAGTTGAAGACTAACGCCGGGCTCATCAAATCCTAATCGGTTTGGAAATCGTGTTGCATCGCGCGCATCAGGAGAATCATGCACACGCGGCGAGATTTGAAAGTACCGGCTCACCACACCGCTACAGGATACTATCGTGCCTGAGGGAGCAACAAACCACCGTCTCGCTTGTAGTGACGTCTTAATCTAAATATCAAATATTATCGGGGCCGCCCCGATGGGTCTGCAAGCTGGTCAGGAGGTATAATATTGGATCGGTAAACCCCTCACATTACAAGATAGTCTGGTCCGATCCTCGGTACCGACCAACGTTCCAGACCAGATTTCTCCTCAGATTGTCGGGAGGGGTGAATCAGGGTTAAATCAGCCCAAAAGTCCTGTAGTGTGAGCCCGGCATGACGCAAAACTGCAAATAGGGATGAGCTCTTAATGTACGCAAGACGACAGCCACGCCAGCTCATGGAAGGACCCCCTGCTGACTAGCGAGGTGTACTTCACACGACCCGACGTCCGGCTTCTCAGCATCCATTGATTATCGTTCCGAATGAAGCACTTTCTCAGATGGGAAGCAGGCGGGGGTGTGAGCCTCTGCAGCTGGTGATCAAACAGATTAGCGTTTCAAGAGCAGGTAAACCGGTGGCCCTGTGATCCAACGGACCCCACCACACCACGGGATTCTACTCACAGCTGGCACTGGTCTCCCTTCACCCCCTTGGTGGCGCAGAAACACTTCCCCGACGCCACCTGGCACAGGCCGGCGTGCCCGTTGCACTTGCAGGCTGAGACGGGAACAGAAGACATATATACCTTTATTTAACCAGGTTCAAAACTCAGTGAGATTAAAATCTCTTTTACAAGAGAATCCTGGCCAAGAGTGGCAGCAACAGTTTCCTGAAAAAAAGACAAAGGTTACGATACACAACTAAACATAAAGGTTACGATACACAACTAAACATATAGGTTACGATACACAACTAAACAAAGGTTACGATACACAATGACAACAAAAAACAACAATAACAACCGCTACAACAATGACAACAAATGTTAACAAGACTGGCTCAAAGTGCAAAATCAGTAATAGTTCACATGACGATCAGTTAACAATTACAACTACCAATAGATTGGGTTTCCATAGCCTTTACAGCACTTTTGAATTCAGACAAGATGGAGGGGAGGAGGAGAGGAGGAGAGAGGGATGAGAGGAGGAGAGAGGGATGAGAGGAGAAGAGAAGACTGTCAGGACATCTGAACGAGAGAAAAGTCAGAGCTGAGTGAGTGATTCAGGTCGGGTTCCGGAATGTTCCGCCTCAAGGGAGAATCGACTGTTCAACCCTCAGCTCTGCATCGCATCTCACCAGCGTTATGTTGTTGTTGTTTTGGCTTTGTAAATGTCTCCCATCTAGGATTCACTGCTTAAGTCCACAGTTTTCACCAAAAATGAGGACATAGTGAGTTGGTGTCTTAAATTTAGAGAACAATATTGAGAGAGGGTGTGCGTGTGTTTGCTTGTGTTTGCCGGTTTATTTTACAATTTAATTACATACAGTAGTAATTACCTCCGCCCCAGGGGCAAAGCCCCGCAGGGCAGAAGGTCATGTTTTCGCTCCTGTCTGTCTGTGTGTGTGTGTGTGTGTGTGTGTGTGTGTGTGTCTGCCTGCAGGCGGACAGGATTAAACAAAAACTACCAGCCCGATATGCATGAAACTCGGTGGAGGGGTGCAGCATGGGCCAAGGAACTCTCCATTAAATTTTGACCATGATTCATTCATAGGTGGCTCTACAGTACCCATATTACTGTAACTTCAGTGTAGTGGTGGATTTAGGTTTCAAGTTCTTGGTGCCACTTGCAATACCGAGCTTGGCCACTACGCCAAAAACTGTCTGTTCCTGGCCATGGGGGCTTGCTTCATGCGCCACTGAGCAACTTTCATTGGATTGAATGGGCCGCCATCTTTGCATGCCCTATCCACTTATTATTATACATCCATGATCCAGCCATGATCAGTTATGCTCGCGTCAACAGGCTGGTGTCTATTTACTTTTTCAGCTCGATCGAAGGTAGAAGGTATTCAAAGTAAACTGCAGGTGGATGAAAATAAAGTGTCTGCACATTAAAATGATGGACTTCATAGAAAACTATATCTCACCTATAGACTGGATTTGTCATTGGCTGTATAACTCCCATCTCAAATGTACATCTTGTAAACTACTGTCTGCAGACTCTGAACCAGCCCACTACTCCCTCCACTACTGCTCTGCTTGGCTGTTGAATGGGAAGTCTTCACAAAACTAGCAACGTTTTGGAAATTGGAGAGGAAAGATGTCAAGCAGAAAGAGGAAACTACAGGTGGTGCTACAGCAACCAATTCAAAAAGCTAGTAGGAGAGCACAGCACATGAGAGGTGGTGGTGGGAGGAAAGCGGGGGGTGGTGGTGGAAGGGGGAGAGCAATTGAGGGGGGGGGGGAGCAGGGGCGAGGGTCAGCACTCTCTGAGTGCAAGCCCCTCTAGTTTCTAAATGCTATTCCTTGTTTTTTTCTTCTAAATGCCTACCGATACAGTAAGAACAATGTAAGAGAGCAAACAAAGTTTATTTAATATAGCAGCTCTCAGACACGGTCACGAAGAGCTTCACAGAATTAAAAACTCAATGAACATCTGATAAAAGTGCAATAATAATTACAGAGACAGGACACAAACACAATTACAGACACATGGCTAGACACATGCCTGTCTAAACGAGTCTTTAACTGCCTTTTAAAAATGTCCAGAGAGGGGCACGCCGGTAGCTCACTGGGTAAGCCCCATATGAAGGCTAGTCCTTCGCGCGGCGGACCAGGGTTCGATTCCCGGCTCGGGTCTTGTGCCGCATGTCCTCCTCTCTCTCTCTCCCACGTTTCCTGTCTCTCTCAAACTGTCCTGTCCATTTCAGCTGAAAAGCCCTGAAAAAAATATCTTAAAAAAGATAGACAGAGAGAGAGACAACATATACGCGACAGGGACTGTGTGTATGCCAAGGTGAATAGCTTGGTCAAAGATAACACCAATATTTCTTAGGCTTCAGTGCACGTTCGAGTTTGAGGACCCCATTCAATCAGTAGCCTTGGAAACAGTATTGTTCGCAACAATGATTAGCACTTCAGTCTCATTAGCATTCAGCTGAAGAAAGTCCTTAATTGCAGACAGACAATCTTGCAAAACACTGAGTTTATCAGTCCTGTCAGGTTTTAAAGAAAGATACAACGGAATAGCATCAGCATACCAGTGGTATCAAATGTCTTTACTGTATTTTTGCCAATAAGTTATTCTATGGTAAATGGTAAATGGACTGCACTTATATAGCGCTTTTCCACCTTAGCGGCACTCAAAGCGCTTTACAATGGCCTCTCATTCACCCATTCACACACACATTCACACACCAATGGCGGTAGCTGCCATGCAAGGTGCTAACCTGCTCATTGGGAGCAATTTGGGGTTAGGTGTCTTGCTTAAGGACACTTCGACATGTAGACAGTTGGAGCTGGGATTCGAACCACTGACCCTTCGATCACTGAACGACCCGCTCTACCAACTGATCTACAGCCGCTCCCCTAGTGGGAGCATACAGAGCAAATGGAATCGGACCCAGAACAAAGCCCTGGAGCACACCACAGGATATAGCAGCGAACTGAGACTTGTAAGGTCTACAGAGAAATTCCTATCTGAGAGGTAGAGAAAAACCAGTCCAAGGCGCTCCCAGAGATACCAACCCACCCTCTTAGCTGATCACAACAGTCAGGTCTTTAATTTCACCCAATTTACCACAACAGGGGTCGCTAAAGCCCTACAAGAGCTTGATTCTAAAAAACCACCAGGCCCAGATAACTTGGAGCCTTTCTTTTTAAAACTGCCGTCTGAATTTATAGCTGCTCCATTGTGTCACATTTTTAATCTAAGCTTGGTGACCAATATAATTCCCAAAGTCTGGAAATCTGCGTTCGTTATCCCCCTCTTGAAAGGAGGTGACCCAACAATCTTAAATAACTACAGGCCTATCTCAAAACTGTCTGTTCTGGCTAAGGTGCTTGAATTCCTTGTCAGTGATCAAGTGAAAGAATACCTGACTACCAATTCTATTCTTTCTACTTTTCAGTCAGGGTTTCACAAAAAGCATGATACTACTTTTGCAGCCTTGAAAGTCATAAATTATATATCAGAGATAACAAACAGTGCTGCCTTTCTCTTTTGATAGATTTCTCTAAGGCTTTTGACACTGTAGACCAGGCATTCCCAAACTCCATCAATGTGGGCCTCCCCTCTGAAAAGAGTGACACACCCACGCCCTCCAACCCCCCAAATTTGTCCATTATGCAAGTCAGCGTTAGCTAGCCCATAACGTTACACAGCTAAGTTAGCTTGGTGGCACCTGTTGCTAGTTAACGTTATGACGTTTTCGCACAATACATTCATGCCTGCGGGGGGAGGCTCCTGCACTATCCACAAATTTATTATACATCTCTCCCATTATTTATTTATATTTTCTGACCTTTAAAATCACATCTAATTCATAAAAAACAGAAATTTCAAAAATAAAAACATGTTTTTCCTTCTTTTTTTTCCTAACCATCCCTCCGCACCTCCCCTGAATTTCTTTGGGGCCCCCGAGGGGAGGCCCGCCTCAGTTTGGGAATGCCTGCTGTAGACCATGATACTCTGATTGGACGTCTTACAGCAGTTGGGTTCTCTGTACATGCAGTTGGGTGGATTGCAAACTATCTTAAAGACAGAACCCAGGCTGTTCAGTTAGAAGGTGCTACTTCAGAGGTACTGGTCGTCCACAAGGGGGTGCCACAAGGTTCTGTTCTGGGCCCGTTGTTATTTCCCTTGTACATAAATAGTATTGGAGTGAATATTCCAAATGCAGCATTTCATTTCTACGCTGATGACACAGTCATTTACTGCTTTGCGCCTACGTTTGCAAAAGCGTATGCATATCTTCAAAATGCTGTCAACAAAATGCAAGAACAACTATGCCAACTGCAACTTGTTCTGAATGCTGATAAAACAAAACTTATGTTTTTCAGTAACTCCAAATCAACAAGGTCAAATCTGTCTGATGCCATTGTCACCAGTAATGGTCAAGAAATAGAGCTTGAATCCACTTTTAAATATCTTGGGTTTTTGATTGATGACCACTTGTCTTTTAAGGCTCACATTCTGTCCACTGTTTAAAAGCTTTTATTAGCATTTTATTTCCGAAACAAGTCTTGTTTTTCTTTTGGGGGTAAAAAAGAAACTGGTTGAGTCGACATTTCTCCCTGTTATTGACTATGGTGACGTGTTCTATATGAATGCCTCTGCTCACTGCCTCCACATGCTGGATAGTGTTTATCATGGTGCTCTGAGATTCATAAACAGTGGAGCACTTACTCACCATTGTGCCTTATATTCTAAAGTAAATTGTCCATCCTCATACGCTCGCCGGCTCGGACACTGGTATGTCTTGATTTACAAGGCTATTGGATTGACTCCGTCTTATCTGTCATCTCTTTTTGTCCTGAAGAATGGATCCTACAACCTTCGTTCTCAGGACTTTCTTCACTTTGCTGTTCCCAGTGTCAGAAGGGAGTTGGGAAGGAAGGCTTTTAGGTTCTCTGCTCCAACTTCATGGTTTAAACTGAGTTTGGAAGGAAGGCTTTTAGGTTCTCTGCTCCAACTTCATGGTTTAAACAGAGTTGGGAAGGAAGGCTTTTAGGTTCTCTGCTCCAACTTCATGGTTTAAACTGAGTTTGGAAGGAAGGCTTTTAGGTTCTCTGCTCCAACTTCATGGTTTAAACAGAGTTGGGAAGGAAGGCTTTTAGGTTCTCTGCTCCAACTTCATGGTCTAAACTGCAGTTGGAGCTCAAACTTCAAAGCCTGGTGTCTGTGAACATATTCAAATCCATGATTAGTCCGATTGTATCCAGGCTTTATGAGTGCAAATGTTTTAACTGATTTACTTGATTGTCAATTCTAGAGTTTTTAATCTGTATGTTATGTATTTGTGTGTATTTGTGTCTATGAAACTGGATGTGCTGCCTCTCTTGACCAGGTCTCCCTTGCAAAAGAGATCTTTGATCTCAATGGGACAACCCTGGATAAATAATGGTTAAATAAATAAAATAAAATGATCCTGCCTCAGTGAGAGTGAGAAATCTGACACCAGATAGTCAGGATACTTCTTGGCTCATTTGCATACTAAACAGTGATTGGATGTTTACTGAGGGAGTGTCTCTGCTAACTGCAGAGTAGATCGCATACAGCCGGCACACATGACAGAGCGGAGGGAAGAGAGAGATGAGAAAGCTTGTGCCTTTTTTGGCGGATTTGATTTGAGGGGGCAAGACATTTTTTTGAGGGGGCATTGCCCCCTCTTGCCCCTGCCTAGAACCGGCCTTGCTCCTAGCTTGAGAGTTCTCCTTCATATAGGAAGAAAGAGGGAGGGAGGGAGGGTGAGTGCTGCAGAGGGTCCAGGGAGATTGTGACGGGGAATGTTCGTATTAAAAATCAGGTGCTCTTCAAAGGAAGGATAGATTACCAATGAGACGAGAGACTGGCTGGGAGGAGGTGTCGGCAGCCGTCGAAAGGAGTGTCCTGAGGCCACTCTCCTTAATATAGGTTTGTCTTTGCAGCTTCATGAATAGGTTTTAAGAGGGGACTCTTAGTTAGAAGCTTTTAGTGTGATTAAGAAGTACTGCTAGCGGGAAGATAAAATTCGTTGTGAATACCAGTCCAGGAGTTTGAATGAGGAGAAAATACCAGAATAGACCCCTCCCCCACAGATAGACCCCTCCCCCACAGATAGACCCCTCCCCCACAGATAGACCCCTCCCCCACAGATAGACCCCTCCCCCACAGATAGACTGCTCCTCCACACCCCCCTCCTCCAGATAGACGCCTCCCCCACAGCTAGACCCCTCCCCCACAGCTAGACCCCTCCCCCACAGATAGACCCCTCCCCCACAGATAGACTGCTCCTCCACACCCCCCTCCTCCAGATAGACGCCTCCCCCACAGATAGACCCCTCCTCCACAGCTAGACCCCTCCCCCACAGCTAGACCCCTCCCCCACAGATAGACCCCTCCTCCACAGCTAGACCCCTCCCCCACAGATAGACCCCTCCTCCACACCCCCCTCCTCCACAGCTAGACCCCTCCCCCACAGATAGACCCCTCCCCCACAGATAGACCCCTCCCCCACAGATAGACCCCTCCTCCACAGCTAGTCCCCTCCCCCACAGCTAGACCCCTCCTCCACACCCCCTTCCTCCACAGCTAGACCCCTCCCCCACATATAGACCCCTCCCCCACAGATAGACCCCTCCCCCATAGATAGACCCTTCCTCCATAGATAGACCCCTCCCCCACAGATAGACCCCTCCCCCACAGATAGACCCCTCCTCCACACCGGCTGTTTTACCATATTTAAGCAAGAATGGCCCAGAGGAAAATCGCAGTGTTTGTTTTCTAACAAAGCCATCTAACAGGGTCATCACACGTCTTTGTGCTCATATGGTCAATACCTTTTCTTGCTCCATTGGTACTTGATACTTATACTTGCTACTATAGTCACTTAATAAATACAGCTTGTTCCTATGTATTTACCTAATAATTACCAGGTAATGAAACTGGCTGTAAAATACAGTGCGAGCCGTGAAAATGCGATATTATGAATAATAATAATAATAATAATAATAAAACAGTTACAGGTCGAAGTACAACGGTCTAGAATCATGGATTCAAACTCTGTGACCGGAGGAAATACCTCAAGCGTCTCAGTAACATATTCCAGGTATAAGGAGCATCATGGGGAAAAAAACCGCCCTAGCGAGTCCAGAATGCACTGGAGGAACCCTGAGAACAAGCCATCGGCTCTTAGAGATGCGTAGTCAGACAGAGGAGGACCACTCGGGTTAAGGGAGCCATGGGCAGAGAAGCGTAATGAGGAAGAGAACCAGCTTCTCTAATCTGTCATCCTCCACTTCTAAATGCCTTATTATGTCTGAGCTGCTGGGCTAGGATCCATGATAAAAGGGGGCATTGTCTGTCAAAAGTTGTAGAACTTGCATAGTTCACACTAAAGTTATTAATTACTGTGAGAGAATTGATAGGTGTGTCAGTGAACCTTAAAAAACAGAAAGAGAGAGAGAGAAAGAGAGGGAGAAAGAGAGAAAGTAAGGAAGAATTTGTATGTTTACTTTAATTATGTGCTTATATCTGCCCATGCAATGTAGTATAATACCCCAATAGACTTGTGTATCTAATCATATTAAGCCACAGAGCTTACAGTTAAATCATTGTTCATTATAGAATATCTGCAAACAACTATCATCCATCTACCATGTGCAATTATGATTCCATTATGTATCTCCAGACTCTCCGGAACTTTCTAAAGACTCACAGGATCACACACTAACTCTCACAGTGATGTGTACTCTGGATTGAATAATAAGATTCGCAATAGCTACAGTACGAGCACTTATGAGCTGAGCAGGCTGCAATCATGTTCAATCTGGCTCAATCCTCTCCTCTCTTGGGTAATCAGTGGATTAGCTGTGGTTCTGCTGGGGTGTGAACACAGCAGCATTGCAATTTACATTTCTGTGGACCGACCGACAAACCAAACGACCGAGCGACATGTAAGAGCCCTTATACACAAAATCTCTCTCTCTCTCTCTCTCTCTCTCTCTCTCTCTCTCACACACACAAACTATAAAATAAACTAATAACTAATAAAATAATTAAGCAAAAGAGTACGATGACAATTGTGATTCTCATCTCTCTCTCTCTCTCGCTCGCTCTCTCTCTCTCTCTCACACAAACTATAAAATAAACTAATAACTAATAAAATAATTAATCCAAAGAGAACGATGACAATAGTGAGTTGGGAGGCCGTGCAGCTTGTTAGTGTCCATGTATCCTTGGGGCTCCAGACCTCTGCGCTTCTAAAACTCTCTCCCTCCGCGCTCCCCTCTTTCATCACACCCTTAATCACACCCTTAATCACACCCTTAAGATGGATGTGTTTTAAGTATTGTCAGGTTTCTTCTTAAGAGCCAGTGTGTATTGCTGATGCATAATATGCTTTTTATGTTCCCTGTATTGTTTTGTTCTGTACTGTGTTTTTTATGGACCAACCTGAGTCTGAAATAAAAGTTGATTGATTGATTTGTGAGATCATTTTTCAAGAACTTTGTGATGAATTACATTTAAGAAAGAGTCCCCAAATGATGATGTTGCAGCAACACAGAGTGATACTGAAATACTGTATTTATACTAAGAGTGATACTGAAATACTGTAGAGTATTTATACTAAGAGTCTACTACATACTATATCTGTAGAGTATTTATACTAAGAGTGATCCAGCAGGAGTGCAGGTGAGCAAGATGGCCCTGAGTGAATCCCACACACACACAACTGAATCACACACTAAAACTGAATCACACACACAACCGAATCACACTAAACTGAATCCCACACACAACTGAATCACACACACAACTGAATCACACACACAACTGAATCACCACACACAACCGAATCACACTAAACTGAATCCCACACAACTGAATCCCACTAAACTGAATCACACACTAAACTGAATCACACACACACAACTGAATCCCACACAACTGAATCACACACAACTGAATCACACACACAACTGAATCCCACAAAACTGAATCACACAGAAAACTGAATCACACACAAAACTGAATCACACACAACTGAATCCCACACAAGCTGGTGTGTACAGCAGGCTGCCTCCTAACCAGCCCTGTGATGGAGAGTGTGTCAGCAGAGCCACAGAGCGGCACAGATCCATGTAGAGAAACAGGATGTGACCTCACATAACTCTTCATTTTTCTCATTAAATGTCTCATTAATTTTTTTGGGGGGTATATTAATAGGGTTTACGACGCAGCTCATTTGCAACATCCCGTGTGACTGTATATCACACACCAACATACGAAACACAGTCACAGAAACAACGGGAAACCTCTGAGCCCCCCCTTCCCATTCATATCGCTAGAGAAAGCATCAGCAGCTGCCCCAATATAGATCACTCCCTTTACACCTAACAACAAGGAACGGGAGACAGTTTAAGGGATGTATCCATACAGAACGCACATAAACAGAACCCCACTGAGGCGCACACAC
>NW_028176256.1:0-10571 GCF_949987555.1 Borostomias antarcticus
AACCAGCCGCTGTGTGTTCTCATGTAATTGGGATGTGTTTGCAATCCTAACGACCCTTAATTGACACGGATACGGGAGCAATTTATCAGTTATTCCCTGTTTAAACACGTTTATGTACGCTCGGCTAATTAGCTGCGGATAGAGAGCCTCATTGAGAGCGTGGCTGGTTCATTTCCACTCAGCGCGCAGTGGGATATTCCCACATCTCCCACGGATCACACCCTGACGGGGATGTGTTGCTCTACCCTGGAAGCACAAACTAACCACAAACTAGGCTATGTCAACAACCTGGGAACACTTCCTGGTGATGTGATGTGTGTGTGTGTGTGTGTGTGTGTGTGCGTGTGTGTGTGTGTGTGTGGATGGGTGGGTGGGGGGTGGATTAATCTTGTCATCTAGGTGATCTCTTTTCTGGCTGCTAGGAGGAGACGACGCTACGGGGAAGGACGGTTGGTTTCCAGTCAGACCTCTGCTGCCCCCTGGTGTTCGAGTTTGGCTACTGGTCAAAAACCCAGCTGAAGCAGGCCTATATGTTACTGTTAAACTATTGCGTCCTGTTAAGTTGTGCTCTGCGTGTTTGAACGCAGGACAGTCCTGGGCACAGTAAACCACGCCGTAAGAATAGAATAGTCTAATGTAGGCCAACATATGAGGAAGAAGAACATATATCTTCCTCTTACGCTGGTTAACCGCAGCAAGGTTGATCTAAGTGAGGCACTGACACCACTGTCACTACACACACACACACACACACACACACACACACACACACACACACACACACACACGCACACACACACACACACACACACACACGCACACACCTCCCTCCATGACCTAAATTCTTCACACAGAGGAAATGACACCAAAGGCAGCAGGAAGTGAGAAGTGGTAACTGGGCAACTAGCTGAGAGGAACAGCTTCCTCTTTACTGATAGGCTAATAACAACATCACTATATGAGTGTATAGTATGGATATACTAGCATATAGTATAGTCGGCTAAATGTATCTGTCTTAACGTGAACCATGGCGCCTCAGTGTGTGTGTGTGTGTGTGGCACATATGTATGGGGGCTGTACTTAGGGTTTGTTTTTTAAGGGTCTGGGGAGGTTGGGATGTAGGTATAGGGATGAGGGAAATCTTTGCTACATAACTTTTTTGTATTCCTTCTATGTATGTAACTTTCCTACCGTGTACTATTTGCCCCACTATTTTAAGACTGTATATTTATTTGCCCAGGGACTGCGGGTGGAAATTAGCTGTTTAGCTATAACCTTGTACAGTGCATCTCTCCCTATTCTATAGGGTAAATATCTACTGTACCTTGTCCCTGTCTTAAAAATAAATAAAATAAAATAAAATCAAAATCAAATGAAATCAGGTCACAACCTCCTCCACTCACAAGCAGGAAGGTCAGCTTAAATCTACAGCTAATTCCTAAACTCTGACACGTTTGTCAGCATTTTTGTTGTTGTTGCCATAACTACATTTTCCGAGCTTTGCCTGTGCGCTGCTCCCAGTGTAGCGTGTCACTGCGTCGCTGGACGGTATCGCCTGCTTCCCTCCTCACTGGACCGGGCTGAGCTGGACCTGGTGTCCTCGACTCGGACCTGTCAACACCCCCTCTCCTCAACACTGCTCTCTGGCCGGCTATAGACACTGTTATCACCTGGCTCTGGGCCATAACAAAAGGGAGACACACACCATGTATAATCAAAATAATCAAGAATTTAATATAAAGTATAGAACTGAAAGATAAACAATAATCTAATGGGGTGTGAGAATCAGTGTATCAGTGTAGGTGAGTGTATTTAGTGGAACGTATGGTGAGGAGGGGGTTGTATGGTCAAAACAAACAAAACAAAGCCAGAATAATGGCGCTGGTGGATAGACAGAGAGAGGGAGAGCTTCTTCTTCTTCTTCTTCTTCATCTGTGGGGTTTAACGGCAGTTGGCATCCTAAAAGTTGCATTACCGCCATAGAGAGAGAGATCTCGTGGCCTGGAGCACCTTTTAAGCTGAACAGGACAACCAGGCAGCTGTCCCCAATGACCCTGATTGGGCTCCTGCCCCGCCCACTGGGACGCCTACCTGTTTGGGTGGAACCCAGAACCCAGAGAGTTACCCATACAGGGCCAGAGGGGTGGAACACAGAACCCAGAGAGTTACCCATACAGGGCCAGAGGGGTGGAACACAGAACCCAGAGAGTTACCCATACAGGGCCAGAGGGGTGGAACACAGAACCCAGAGAGTTACCCATACAGGGCCAGAGGGCCGTCACAACACACCACCGCAAAGCTGACAATGGCGGCTGTGGGCGGGATTTATACTGAGTTGAACCACCTGCCGGTGTTCCTATTGGCTACTTTGTGTGTGGTTCTGCTTTAAGGCAGACTTGTGATTGGGCCAGGGAAGTCCCACGCTGCCAGGCCTATTCCTTATCAACTGCAGTCTCCGGGCAAAGGTTGCCGGTACGACGCTTTGGTTAAACTCTGCCTGACACCCCCCACACACCCACACACTCACACACACGCACACACACACACACACACACACACACTCACACACACACACACACACACTCACACTACAACCATGCGAGGACGTGTTTATAAGTAGACCCAGCGCTACTTCCTCTTCGGCACAGGAAGAGACAAGGCTTGGCCACGCCCCTCTGCACGCGTGCAGTACATCTGCGCCGTGGAGCGGAACTGGGACTGTCACAGCTGACTGGCTCTCCTCATCACATGAACACCCGCTTCTCTCCCTCCACGTCTCTCCCCGTACGTCTCTCTCTCTCCTCCGCCACACCTGTCGACCTGCGGAGAGGAACAATTGGCCCCTCTCGACCTGCAGCCATGAACAAACGGAAGCTGAGTGAGTACGGTTCTGTGTGTGTGGTCGTGTGTGTGTGTGTGGTCATGTGTGTGCGTGCGGTCGTGTGTGTGCGTGTGCACGCTGGCTCGGACCGGCGTGGACGGACATCTCTGTAAAAAGGCAGTCGCCCGTTATTCATTGATACAGTAGAGCAGCGATGTTGATTAGTCCATAAAAGGTTTATCATTGATCCGTCTGTACAGTCAAGCTGCCAGCAGAACTCGGATCAGGGAAGCTGTCTATTTAACGGAAAGTGGATATTAGGGCGTGTGTGTGTGTGTGTGTGTCTGTGTTTGTGTGTGTGTGTGTGTGTGTGTGTGTGTGTGTGTGTGTGTGTGTGTGTGTGTGTGTGTGTGAGTGAGTGATATGAACACGTGACTACTGTCTGACACAGCGCAGTCTCTTTCTGCCTCAGTCTTGACCTTCGTACTGTAGGTCAGTCTTCTTGGCCCCGCCCGAAGTCTTAAAGAGAGTCTGACTTCTGTGTGACCACGCCTGTATCTGCACTTGACTGGGCGTAGAAGCGCTGGAAATATAACTGTCTCAAGCTAGTGTTATGACACACACACACACACACACACACACATACACACACACACAAGCATAGGGGCCTCACGCACACATTATGCAATTGCAAACCCCGACGCAGCACTTTCAAAAGCACATGCAGTGCACAGGAAACTCATCTCGCTGGTTCACGCCTCACAGCTGGGCGCATATCTGTGGAAGATCTCCCTAACCTCTCACTAACCTCTCACTAACCTCTCCTCATATCTCACTAACCTCTCCTCATATCTCACTAGTCTCTCCTCATATCTCACAAACCTCTCACTAACATCTCCTCATATCTCATTAACCTCTCACTAGTCTCTCCTCATATCTCACTAACCTCTCCTCATATCTCACTAACCTCTCACTAACCTCTCCTCATATCTCACTAACCTCTCCTCATATCTCACTAGTCTCTCCTCATATCTCACTAACCTCTCACTAGTCTGTGTGCTAGGAGGCAGGAGGTGCTAGAGGAGAGACGTGCTGTGAGTCTCTCCCTCCCAGACCTAATGTTTCCACGTCAGCTTTCGTATTTTGGACCCCCGATAGCTCACCCCCCTCCCCCCCCCCCCTCTCACAGGGACTGCGTCCGGGTCTCTTCTGTGGTTGGAACCACCGTTGGGTTTTGGGTTTTGGGTTTGTGGCGTAGCCTGCACCGAGGTGTGAAAGTAGGTCGCTTACAGAGCCGCTGTGAGGTACTGTGTTCTCTGTGAGGTACTGTGTTCTCTGTCAGGTACTGTGTTCTCTGTGAGGTACTGTGTTCTCTGTGAGGTACTGTGTTCTCTGTCAGGTACTGTGTTCTCTGTGAGGTACTGTGTTCTCTGTCAGGTACTGTGTTCTCTGTGAGGTACTGTGTTCTCTGTGAGGTACTGTGAGGTACTGTGTTCTCTGTGAGGTACTGTGTTCTCTGTGAGGTACTGTGTTCTCTGTCAGGTACTGTGTTCTCTGTGAGGTACTGTGTTCTCTGTCAGGTACTGTGTTCTCTGTGAGGTACTGTGTTCTCTATGAGGTACTGTGTTCTCTGTGAGGTACTATGTTCTCTGTGAGGTACTGTGTTCTCTGTGAGGTACTGTGTTCTCTGTGAGGTACTGTGTTCTCTGTGAGGTACTGTGTTCTCTGTGAGGTACTGTGTTCTCTGTCAGGTACTGTGTTCTCTGTGAGGTACTGTGTTCTCTGTCAGGTACTGTGTTCTCTGTGAGGTACTGTGTTCTCTGTGAGGTACTGTGTTCTCTGTGAGGTACTGTGTTCTCTGTGAGGTACTGTGTTCTCTGTGAGGTACTGTGTTCTCTGTGATGTACTGTGTTCTCTGTGAGGTACTGTGTTCTCTGTCAGGTACTGTGTTCTCTGTGAGGTACTGTGTTCTCTGTGAGGTACTGTGTTCTCTGTGAGGTACTGTGTTCTCTGTGAGGTACTGTGTTCTCTGTGAGGTACTGTGTTCTCTGTCAGGTACTGTGTTCTCTGTGAGGTACTGTGTTCTCTGTGAGGTACTGTGTTCTCTGTGAGGTACTGTGTTCTCTGTCAGGTACTGTGTTCTCTGTGAGGTACTGTGTTCTCTGTGAGGTACTGTGTTCTCTGTGAGGTACTGTGTTCTCTGTGAGGTACTGTGTTCTCTGTCAGGTACTGTGTTCTCTGTGAGGTACTGTGTTCTCTGTCAGGTACTGTGTTCTCTGTGAGGTACTGTGTTCTCTGTGAGGTACTGTGTTCACGTGTAACAGGCCTCTCTTTCATCGCAGGTTTGAAGTGGTTCAGCTTCCCGTTCCGGCGCTTCAGGAGGCCGTCCGGGGACCGCGGCGTAGACACGGCGAAGGCGGCGCCGCAGTCCACCGTGGACGACCTGGGCATGATGCGCCCGCGCTCGCCCAGCTACGCCTGCTCCAGCGATAACTACACCCACATGGGCACGCTGCCACGCCTCCTTCAGGGGAGGAAGGAGAAGGCCACGAAGGTGAGGGTTATGGTTCAGGTTTCGGTTAGTTCACGTTGTGGTTAGGTTAGGTTCAGGTCTTGGTTAGTTCTCGTTGTGGTTAGGTTAGGTTCAGGTTTCGGTTAGTTCACGTTGTGGTTAGGTTAGGTTCAGGTCTTGGTTAGTTCACATTGTGGTTAGGTTAGGTTCAAGTTTCGGTTAGTTCACGTTGTGGTTAGGTTAGGTTCAGGTCTTGGTTAGTTCTCGTTGTGGTTAGTTCAGGTTCAGGTCTTGGTTAGTTCACGTTGTGGTTAGTTTAGGTTCAGGTCTTGGTTAGTTCGTGTTATGGTCAGATGAGGTGAGCTGAGCTTTAGGACATGAGAAGGTTGGATGAAAGAAAGAAGAGGAAGCGCTGCTTGGGTCCTTTAAGTAAAATTGGTAAAACAGGTGCTCTTTGGTAAGGGTGCATTCATAGAAGCTAACAGGTGCTCTTTGGTAAGGGTGCATTCATAGAAGCTAACAGGTGTTTTTTGGTAAGGGTGCATTCATAGACGCTAACAGGTGCTCTTTGGTAAGGGTGCATTCATAGACCCTAACAGGTGCTCTTTGGTAAGGGTGCATTCATAGAAGCTAAACAGGTGTTTTTTGGTAAGGGTGCATTCATAGAAGCTTAACAGGTGCTCTTTGGTTAGGGTGCATTCATAGAAGCTAACAGGTGCTCTTTGGTTAGGGTGCATTCATAGAAGCTAACAGGTTCAAGTGAGTCCAGGTACATACCCACACACGGGGAGTGTGAGAGGGGAGAGCAGGATGAAAAACTAGAAAAATCCATGGCGACTCTGTTATATTTTGAAAGTGAAAAAGCCTTTATTATGGCACGGCTACAAACTGGACCCACGCATTTTAGCTTCGAGCCTCAGGGTGGATGTGGGTCCAGTTTTCTACCTTTGTAGCCGTGCCATAATAAAGGCTTTTTAACTTACAAAATATAACAGTTGACTTGGATTTTTCTAGTTTTTCATCCAGCACTCCCCTCTCACACTCCCCGTGTGTGGGTCTGTGCCTGGACTCACTTGAACCTGTTAGCTCATATGGGAGGGTTGAGTTGGGTCGGATTATTAAGTACTACCAGGATCCTCCCTCTTAAGCACCTATTGTATTTATATTTTACACTTTGGCTGCAGCACTAGATAATGCTCTTAGTCACTTGTTTAGACAGGAGATGCACTTGTGAATTCTGCTGAGTCGTCATGCACTGACTACCTACGTTAAATACAATCATTGCAATTTCAATACATTTGATTTGGATAAAAGCTTCTGCTAAATGACTGTAATGTAATGTAATATTAGGTAAGCATGGAGGCGGTTCTGTTTGGTTTAAGTATGGTTTGGTTGGATTATAGGTTTATTTCTTAATTTAAACAGCTCATACAGTACATGAAACCCCAGGGGGTTAACGAGTGGTCATTAATAACCATGCATACTTATTAATAACCATGCATACTTATTAATAAGCATGCACACTTATTAATAATCATGCATACTTATTAATAGTCATGCATACTTATTAATAAGCATGCACACTTATTAATAATCATGCATACTTATTAATAATCATGCATACTTATTAATTACCATGCATACTTATTAATAATCATGCATACATATTAATAACCATGCATACTTATTAATAATCATGCATACTTATTAATTACCATGCATACTTATTAATAATCATGCATACATATTAATAACCATGCATACTTATTAATAATCATACATACTTATTAATTATCATGCATACTCATTAATAACCATGCATACTTATTAATAATCATGCATACTTATTAATTATCATGCATGCTTATTAATAACCATGCATACTTATTAATAATCATGCATACTTATTAATGATCATGCATACTTATTAATTATCATGCATGCTTATTAATAACCATGCATACTTATTAATAACCATGTATACTTATTAATTATCATGCATACTTATTAATAACCATGCATACTTATTAATAATCATGCATACTTATTTCCAATGTGTCTCCCCAAGAGGAGCAAGGAGCCGGTGGACCTGAGCCGGAACCAGAACCAGAGACCCGTCGACGATGTGTGTAGATCCCCGCTGCTCTCTGCCCTGTCTGGACAGACCGGCCGCACACAGGAGCAGAACCGGGCCGGACCAGAACCAGACCAGAACCAGAACCAGACCCAGAACCAGACCCAGAACCGGGCCGGACCAGGGCCAGACCAGAACCAGAACCAGACCCACCTACGGGTGAGCGCTGCTGTGTGTTATCTTATGGCTCAAATAGTATTTGAAGTAATTCTGTGGTATTCTGTCTTGTTGTGACTTTCTTGTGTAATTTAATTGGGTATCCCCCTCCTACACACACACACATTTTTTATTACAGCTTCTGGTTTGAATTCCCACGTGTTTTTACAATGACTAACCTTGACCCCTGACCCTACAGGACCAGAGCCGAGCCCCCTGTGGGGGGGAGACGCGGTCAGAGCAGCAGGCATCTGCTCACACCGGGGGGGCGTCATCCTCCACACTCCCCTCAGTTCCCCGCGGGGAGCTCCGACCCACAGCCGGCGGGAGAGCGCCGTGTCCAGGAGCTGAGGCGCCATCTGGTGGACGTTCTCTAGTACTGCATACAAGAGCCAGTCATCCAGAACAAGAGTCCTCAGACAGCCTGGACTCCGTGCTCCCCCGGCCCGCTAAGAAGCCTCTACAGGCGGATATAAACAGGTGAGCACCATCCAATACCTCCATGGCACCATCTCATCCTGACTGCTGGTTTACACACAGTCTGTAGCCCGTCTAGACTAGATCATGTTCCAACACAATGCGTTCCTATGCAGTCGCAGGGCTACCATTCTAATTGTCTGTTTCTAAGTCTAACGATCTATAAACCAGCTTTTGATAGCCTGTTTCAAATTGCTGATACTGTTGACGTAGGCTAATGTCAAAACCTTGAGTCAAACACCGCTGCAAAACTCCTACTTTAACTTGTGATGTCTAACCCATCAGAGACGCATAGGGCCGCTTGGAAAAGTTAATTCATTAAAGTTAATTCAGTTTCTGGTTTAACGGTGCAACTATATATTATATATAACCTGCTGCCAGTGACTCGCACCCTGGTCACACCGGGCTCCGGTGCCCGAGGAATGTTGGAACGAGAGAGCGGTGACCTGGTGAGAAACCATCAAATAGATACCAGTTTGAGTAAGTTTGAACGCTTATCCAAGTCTATGTCGAGCTGATGTCAAACCCGGTTGAAGGGCTGAAGGATTGGGAGCCACGCAACGTGAAGTTTAGAGTTTAACGGAAGACAGGGAGGTGGTTGTGGGTTCGGGACCCGCCGTCGCTCCTCCTCCGTGACTCCCGGAGAAGTTGTGAAGCGCTCGCGCTGCTCACCGAGTATCGCTCCGGTCACCGGACGAGTTATCGACGACTTTTATTTGCAAACCGGGGGTCAGGGAGTAGCCTAGCCTACGAAGAGACTTTTTTTTTTTTTTGCCTGGTGAGGACATTTAAATTTGTCGCCTGATATATGCATGACAACTTTGCCGGTTGCTTTTTCATTTATATCGCGATAATAACTAGTAGATTCTCACAAAAGTCTGTAGAGATTAATCATATATATATATATATATATATATATACACACCATTGAGTTTTTAGAATGTTGTCTTTTTGTGTGGAAGCGTGAAAGACAGTGTTTGAGTGCAGGGGATCCAGTGCGTGTGTGTGTGTGTGTGTGTGTGTGTGTGTGTGTGTGTGTGTATGTGTGTGCGTGTGTGTGTGTGTGTGTGTGTGTGTATGTGTGTGTGCGTGTGTGTGTGTGTGTGTGTGTGTGTGTATGTGTGTGTATGTGTGTGTATGTGCGTGTGTGTGTGTGTGTGTGTGTGTGTGTGTGTGTGTGTGTGTGTGGATTCTTCTCTCTACTTCTTCATGCCAAGTCAGACTTCTCATCTCCAGTGATCGGAATTCCAATCATGAAATGTCTGGGGGTTGGTGTGTGTGTGTGTGTGTGTGTGTGTGTCTGTGCGCGCGCGCGTATGTGGGTGTTTATGCGCGTATGTGTGTGTGCGCGTGCCTGTTTGCTGTTTGGTGTGTGTGTGTGCGTGCGCGTGCGTGTGTGTCAGAGCGCCCGTGCCGTGTGAGAGAGGAAACAGTCTCTCCGTGGTGATTGGCTGTCATGTTCAGCGTCTCCGTGGCGCTCGGGACGTCTCAGCCGTGCGTGTTTGTTACGTCTCAGCCGTGCGTGTTTGTTACGTCTCAGCCGTGCGTGTTTGTTACGTCTGAGCCGTGCGTGTTTGTTAGAGGAGGTTTTCCCAGCAGGCCGAGCGCTGGAGGCTGCGTCCCAAACCGGAGCGCCTCGGTATGACGCACCAGAACACAGCCTCCATGTTGTCAAGCGTGATAGTGTGGTGGTGATTTAGTGCATGTATCCTGTTACATGGGGTTTAGTGTGTGTGTGTGTGTGTGTGTGTGTGTGTGTGTGTGTGGAGAAGTCCATTAGTTCAGCTCTGTAGACCGTGGGAATGGCTTTGGTGGACATGTTCTGTATGGACACATCAAAGGGATAACACACCAGTACTCTCTCTCTCTGCTCTCTCTCTCTCTCTCTCTCTCTCTCTCTCTCTCTCTCTCCTTCTCTCTCTCTCTCTCTCTCTCTTCTCTCTCTCCTTCTCTCTCTCTCTCCTTCTCTCTCTCTCTCTCCTTCTCTCTCTCTCTCTCTCTCCCTCCCTCTGCCCCCCTCTCTCTACCCTCTCTCTCCCTCTCTCTACCCTCTCTCTCCCTCTCTCTACCCTCTCTCTCTCTCTCTTCTCCCTCTCTCTCTCTCTCTCCTCTCTCTCTCTCTCTCTCTCTCTCTCTCTCTCTCTGTCACACACTATTATGTCCTCCTGTCCTGTCCTCCCTAAATCCTCAGTTTTCTCTTATCAGTTTTATTAGTTCGTAGCGCGACTGAAGACTCATTGAACCCAGACGACTGACTGACTGACTCACCCTGCAAGACCGCCGGGGGAGGGGAGGGGGGGAGAGAGACAGGGAGGGAGGGAGGGAGGAGGGGAGAGAGACAGGGAGGGGGGGGAGAGGGGGGAGTACTGTATAAGATGGAGAGAGGAGAGAGACCAGAGAGGAAGGAGAGAGAGAGTGTGTAGTCAGAGGAGACCTGCATGTGGATATTACACAGAGACAGACCTGCTGAA
>NW_028176255.1:0-109154 GCF_949987555.1 Borostomias antarcticus
AGTGGGTTAGGGTTAGAGCTCGAATGGGCGTGGCTCTAACCCGGAAACATGTGCGGGCACGACACGGGCAAGCACGCACCATTTTGAAGGTTTTCGGCAGCAGAAATGCCACGGTGGGGAAAGCCGAAACACGATTACAAGCGCCCGGAGAAAGTTTGTAAGATTTGTGGCGGAAAAGGTATTCGCCGGCTAGACAAACACTTGCGGTCCGCGCACAAAATACTGCCTGGAACTCCGGCGTATATCGACTTCACAGCGGAGTCCGGGCGAAAGAGCATGCCGGCGCAGGTGCTCGACTTAGGGGAGGAACCGGAGCTCAATGCGGGGACCGGACCAGAGCTCGATCTGGGGACCGGACCGGAGCTCGATGCGGGGAGTAAATCGCGGGGCAAGTCGCCCGAGGCAGAACCGGGCACCAGCGGACTTGAAACGCCCGAAGCAGAACCGGGCACAAGCGGCCTTGAAACGCCCGAAGCAGAACCGGGCACAAGCGGCCTTGAAAGGCCCGAAGCAGAACCGGGCACAAGCGGCCTTGAAACGCCCGAAGCAGAACCGGGCACAAGCGGCCTTGAAACGCCCGAAGCAGAACCGGGCACAAGCGGCCTTGAAACGCCCGAAGCAGAACCGGGCACAAGCGGCCTTGAAACGCCCGAAGCAGAACCGGGCACAAGCGGCCTTGAAAGGCCCGAAGCAGAACCGGGCACAAGCGGCCTTGAAATGCTAGCGGAGCTGGCTACATTGCCCTGCGGCCAGGCGGTTCGATCGACCGACAGTAGCACATCGCCGTTGGGGTCGGACGGAGGGCGAGACGGGCCTATTGAACCGGGGCCTGGAGCCGACAGCTGGTCAGAGCGAGGGGCCACTAGCGAGAGCCAGACAGATGACGAACGGATGGAGCTGCCGTTGAGTCTAAAAGATCCGGCTTTGTCTGAGGTAGCTAGCGGGGTATTAGAGGCATATTGCCGGCACTTATTAGGTGCGTTTCCCTCGGAAAAGCGTCGTCAAAATACCCACTCTAGCCTCCGGCGGGTAATAGAGTTCCTCAAGACCTTACATGGTCCATCCGGTGATGTTGATGAACGGATGTCTGGTCTAAAGAACCATCGGATGACAGATAGGTGGTTAAGGGAACTAAAAGCCCGCCCGATTGCACCGACAACGGTGAACAATTATTGCCTAGATATCTCTGCCTTCCTCCGGCACCTGTCTGAATACAAGCCCCTTGCTTGTGGCCCCAGCGTGCTACGGAGGTTACGCTTGAAATTTGCAAAGATACTACGCGACCAGCGCCGGTGTGTGAGACAGCACCGGGAAAAGGTATACAAATCAGTCCAAGAGACGCTCTTAACGGCGGCCCAATTAACAGAACTCCTCGGTGCGATCCGGAGAACCATACCGGACCTCTTCGATGGCCTGGAATTAGATCCTTGCCACCGAAAATCGAACCGATTGGCGGCGAGTATCGTCATCTATCTGACGGCTCTTAATGGTTGCCGGAGGGGTAAGTTTTATCGACCGGGGAACGGTTCATTTATCGTCCGACCCATTGATCTAATCGGACCATATTATATGCTTGTTCTTCCCCCAGGAACCTGGATCAATCTCAAAGGGGATGACATCGATCGAGCAACCCAGCGAGACGGTCTATTCCTGGTCGGAGTGGCCGAACACAAGACGGCACATTTACACGGGGAAGCAGTCCTCTGTTGTAAGGCAGAAGAATATCAATGGCTGGCCCGGTATCGAACCGCGGCAAAGCGGCTCCCCGGATACAGGTGAGCCAGTGGAATGAACCAGGGACAAGGGGAATAAACCATGTGTCTGTCCCTGAGCAGGTAAACAAGGCTGATCGAGTCTAAAACTAATATTCTGCTCTCTCATTGTCTCCAGGAAAGGCCCATCGACCCTCTTCTTCAGCAGTAGCGGACAGCCGGCGGTGAATCTCTCCGTCAGCGTCAACAGAGTCTTCCAGGCCATGGGCTACCCTGGGATGACATTACACAAATTGCGACATGTTTTAGCTACTTTAAGCTGGGAGAAACTCGAGGCCGGTGACCGCACATTGGTTGCCCAGCACATGTGCCACAGTCTGAACGCCCAAGAATCGTACTATGTCCGCCTCGGCTCGGTCGAGCGGCATGTGAAAGCACGGGGACTGATGGAACGATTGCTGGCACCGTGAAAGTTCAAATAAATGGCCATTCAATGGCGAAATGTGAACAGCAGAGTATGTGTGAATCAATCAACCTTACAACACATACTCAATAATCATAATCAATCCCCCGGAGCCCTGGGGCCCTGAGAGGGGTAGGGCCCCTGTGTCGTCCCCCGGAGCCCTGGGGCCCTGAGAGGGGTAGGGCCCCTGTGTCGTCCCCCGGAGCCCTGGGGCCCTGAGAGGGGTAGGGCCCCTGTGTCGTCCCCCGGAGCCCTGGTCCCCTGAGAGGGGCAGGGCCCCTGTGTCGTCCCCCGGAGCCCTGGGGCCCTGAGAGGGGTAGGGCCCCTGTGTCGTCCCCCGGAGCCCTGGTCCCCTGAGAGGGGCAGGGCCCCTGTGTCGTCCCCCGGAGCCCTGGTCCCCTGAGAGGGGCAGGGCCCCTGTGTCGTCCCCCGGAGCCCTGGTCCCCTGAGAGGGGCAGGGCCCCTGTGTCGTCCCCCGGAGCCCTGGTCCCCTGAGAGGGGCAGGGCCCCTGTGTCGTCCCCCGGAGCCCTGGTCCCCTGAGAGGGGCAGGGCCCCTGTGTCGTCCCCCGGAGCCCTGGGGCCCTGAGAGGGGTAGGGCCCCTGTGTCGTCCCCCGGAGCCCTGGGGCCCTGAGAGGGGTAGGGCCCCTGTGTCGTCCCCCGGAGCCCTGGTCCCCTGAGAGGGGTAGGGCCCCTGTGTCGTCCCCCGGAGGTGAGAGCAGGTGAGAGCAGGATAAAGACGTGTGAGAATAATCCTCACTAGTCATTTTTTGGGAAATTCCAAACACGGCCGGAAAAATGGCAAAGTCCAGCCTCGGCCGTCCGAGAAATTTTACAAGTCAGAGGGAGAGGGACCCCACAAAAGGGCATATTGGTGAAACAACACCACTGAAAATAAAGCACCGCTTTAATCCCCATAGGCGGGGGAGAATCTGCTCCCCGGGAGCTCACCCGGGAATCCCGGGGAGAGGCTCCCCGGGATTTTTTCCGGCTCCGGGTAAATCTGAGAGTCGGTCTGTACTATTTCGAACACGTATCGGCGGGTTGTAAATATGGCAGAGTCCCAATGACTGGGTTCCAATGGGGGGACGGAAGAGGAGGCCGAGGGGCCTTGTCCTCAACCCCGAGATGGTGCGCCGGCTCGGGAACGGAGCCGGGGAGGCCGGATAAGACCCGCCCGGGTCTCATTAGGAGCGAAGACATTTTCAACAGTTTGCCTGGGGAGCGGTCCCTCTGGGGACCGAACGAAGGAGCGGAGACGGTCGGGTGCCGGCGAGCGGTCCCTCTGGGGGCCGAACGAAGGAGCGGAGACGGTCGGTGGGTCTGCCCGCGGCGGTGCGCCATGCCGGACGCGCGCGGCTTCCGACGGCGGAGGAGGGAACGTCCAGTGTAAGGGGACTGTTCTCTCTGCCCGTCTGTCGGATGTCTGCGCGCGGCCCGGGTAGGCGTGCGGCCCGGGGAGACGCTCGGCCCCGGGGCCCGGTTCTCGACCCGGAGCGGGGGACCCCCCCTGGCTCTCGGTCTGCGGGAGAGGGGGAGCGGTCCCCGGGCCCGAACGATGGATCACTCGGCGGGGGAGCGGTCCCCTCTCACTAGTTAGCCGAGGGAGCGGTCCCTCTTTACGCACGGAGCCCGGGGAGCGGTCCCCGGGCCCGAACGATGGATCACTCGGCGGGGGAGCGGTCCCCTCTCACTAGTTAGCCGAGGGAGCGGTCCCTCTTTACGCACGGAGCCCGGGGAGCGGTCAACGGGCCCGAACGATGGATCACTCGGCGGGGGAGCGGTCCCCTCTCACTAGTTAGCCGAGGGAGCGGTCCCTCTTTACGCACGGAGCCCGGGGAGCGGTCCCCGGGCCCGAACGATGGATCACTCGGCGGGGGAGCGGTCCCCTCTTACTTGGCGGCCGGGGGAGCGGTCCCTCTGGGGGCCGAACGAAGGAGCGGAGACGGTCGGGGGCCGGCGAGCCCCGGCGGTCGGTGTGTCTGCCCGCGGCGGTGCGCCATGCCGGACGCGCGCAGCTTCCGACGGCGGAGGAGGGAACGTCCAGTGTAAGTGGACTGTTCCCTCTGCCCCGGCGTCGGCTGACTGTGCGCGGCCCGGGTAGGCGTGCGGCCCGGGGAGGCCCTCGGCCCCGGGGTCCCGGTTCTCGACCCGGAGCGGGGGACCCCCCCTGGCTCTCGGTCTGCGGGAGAGGGGGAGCGGTCCCCGGGCCCGAACGATGGATCACTCGGCGGGGGAGCGGTCCCCTCTCACTAGTTAGCCGAGGGAGCGGTCCCTCTTTACGCACGGAGCCCGGGGAGCGGTCCCCGGGCCCGAACGATGGATCACTCGGCGGGGGAGCGGTCCCCTCTCACTAGTTAGCCGAGGGAGCGGTCCCTCTTTACGCACGGAGCCCGGGGAGCGGTCAACGGGCCCGAACGATGGATCACTCGGCGGGGGAGCGGTCCCCTCTCACTAGTTAGCCGAGGGAGCGGTCCCTCTTTACGCACGGAGCCCGGGGAGCGGTCCCCGGGCCCGAACGATGGATCACTCGGCGGGGGAGCGGTCCCCTCTTACTTGGCGGCCGGGGGAGCGGTCCCTCTGGGGGCCGAACGAAGGAGCGGAGACGGTCGGGGGCCGGCGAGCCCCGGCGGTCGGTGTGTCTGCCCGCGGCGGTGCGCCATGCCGGACGCGCGCAGCTTCCGACGGCGGAGGAGGGAACGTCCAGTGTAAGTGGACTGTTCCCTCTGCCCCGGCGTCGGCTGACTGTGCGCGGCCCGGGTAGGCGTGCGGCCCGGGGAGGCCCTCGGCCCCGGGGCCCGGCTCTCGACCCGGAGCGTGGGGCCGGAACATGACCAGGACCGCGGGGCCGGAAGAGAGAGCGGTCCGCGGTCAGCAGGAGGGCAGTCTCGGTCAGTCGGAGCGGTCCGCAGCGGACCGTCCCCGACAACCTTCTTTTTCGCAAAGTCCTGGGCATTACCAGGTACGCATGGTTCCGTTTGGAGAGCCAGGGCCCACTAAGTCCCACTGATTACCAGGGCCACATAGTTCTGGAGGCCGAGGCCCTGGAAGTCTAGTGCCCGAGGGGAGGGTGCTTAAGGGTGGGTACACGGGTTCGAACGGTGCGCGAGGTTACCGGGCTGTCCCGGAGGTCCGGTGCCCGGAAAGGTGGGGCCCTGAGAGGGGTAGGGCCCCTCCGTCGACCCCCGGATCCCTGGTCCCCTGAGAGGGGCAGGGCCCCTCTCTATCCCCCCCAGCCCTGGTCCCCTGTGCGGGGTAGGGCCCCTCCGTCGACCCCCGGAGCCCTGGTCCCCTGAGAGGGGTAGGGCCCCTGTGTCGTCCCCCGGAGCCCTGGTCCCCTGAGAGGGGCAGGGCCCCTCTCTATCCCCCCCAGCCCTGGTCCCCTGTGCGGGGTAGGGCCCCTCCGTCGACCCCCGGAGCCCTGGTCCCCTGAGAGGGGTAGGGCCCCTGTGTCGTCCCCCGGAGCCCTGGTCCCCTGAGAGGGGCAGGGCCCCTCTCTATCTCCCCCCCAGCCCTGGTCCCCTGTGCGGGGTAGGGCCACTGTGTGATCCCCCCGGAGCCCCAGCCCCAAAATGCGGGTAAAGGCCCTGACGTGTGAGAATTATCCTCAGTAGTGATTTTTTGGCAAAGTCCAAACTCGGCCGGAAAAATGGCAAAGTCCAGCCTCGGCCGGCCGAGAAATTTTACAAGTCAGAGGGAGAGGGACCCCACAGAACGGCGTATGGGAGGAACCGCACCACCGAAAATAAAGCATCGCTTTAATCCCCATAGGCGGGGGAGAATCTGCTCCCCGGGAGCTCACCCGGGAATCCCGGGGAGAGGCTCCCCGGGATTTTTTTGGGCTCCGGGTAAATCTGGGAGTCGGTCTGTACTATTTCGAACACGTATCGGCGGGTTGTAAATTGGGCAGAGTCCCAATGACTGGGTTCCAATGGGGGGACGGAGGAGGAGGCCGAGGGGCCTTGTCCTCACCCCGAGATGGTGCGCCGGCTCGGGAACGGAGCCGGGGAGGCCGGATAAGACCCGCCCGGGTCTCATTAGGAGCGAAGACATTTTCAACAGTTTCCCTGGGGAGCGGTCCCTCTGGGGACCGAACGAAGGAGCGGAGACGGTCGGGGGCCGGCGAGCCCCGGCGGTCGGTGGGTCTGCCCGCGGCGGTGCGCCATGCCGGACGCGCGCGGCTTCCGACGGCGGAGGAGGGAACGTCCAGTGTAAGGGGACTGTTCTCTCTGCCCGTCTGTCGGATGTCTGCGCGCGGCCCGGGTAGGCGTGCGGCCCGGGGAGACGCTCGGCCCCGGGGTCCCGGTTCTCGACCCGGAGCGGGGGACCCCCCCTGGCTCTCGGTCTGCGGGAGAGGGGGAGCGGTCCCCCGGCCCGGACGACGGATCACGGCGGGGGAGCGGTCCCTCTTAACACGGCGGGGGAGCGGTCCCTCTTAACACGGACCGAGAAGAGTCTGACGCGCGCGCGAGTCAAAGGGCTTCTCCAAACCCCAAGGCGAAGGCCGGCGCACGCCGGCTGAGGCGGGATCCCGGCCCCTCGGGGCTCCGGGCGCACCGCCGCCCCGTCCCCCTCCCCGCTCTCGGGAAGGGAGGAGGCGCGGAGTGAGAGCGCGCGCGGCAGGACTCCAAAGACGGTCGACTTATGCCCGGAGCTCGGCGGCAGCGTAACGCCCCTGGCTCTCGGATCGCTCGGCGGGGCAGCGGTCCCCGGGCACCCGAACGACGGATCGCTCGGCGGGGGAGCGGTCCCCTCTTACTTGGCGGCCGGGGGAGCGGTCCCCTCTCACTAGTTAGCCGAGGGAGCGGTCCCTCTGACGCACGGAGCCGAGGGAGCGGTCCCTCTTTACGCACGGAGCCCGGGGAGCGGTCCCCATTACTAGTTAGCCGAGGGAGCGGTCCCTCTTTACGCACGGAGCCCGGGGAGCGGTCCCCATTACTAGTTAGCCGAGGGAGCGGTCCCTCTGACGCACGGAGCCGAGGGAGCGGTCCCTCTTTACGCACGGAGCCCGGGGAGCGGTCCCCATTACTAGTTAGCCGAGGGAGCGGTCCCTCTGACGCACGGAGCCGAGGGAGCGGTCCCTCTTTACGCACGGAGCCCGGGGAGCGGTCCCCGTTACGCACGCACCCACACACACTCACTGTCTCCCACGGTCCGAAAGGCAAACGTCTCCGGCCTAGGGAGGGCCGTCGGGGGGGTCTTATCTCCCCCGGCCGGTTCCTCTCGACCGCCGGAGCGCCTCCGGGCCGGTCCGCGCGACAGGGGGAGCGTTCCCCCTGCCGCCGGTGCCGCAGCCGCCCTCCTCACGGCGAGGCCGAGTCGCCCCGTCTCACCCGGTCGTCCTACACGGCGGCGTGGCGGGTGAGCGCGCAGGTGGCCTCGGCGGGCCCCCCTGCGCCTCTCCCTCCCGCCCGTCGCCGAAAGCACCGTTTCTCACAACCTCCCGGTCGCTCCCGGTTCCTCCTCTTTTACCGCACGACTGCCGGCGAGGCGCCCCCCTCCGCGGCGGGGCCCTGCCGACAGCGCGCTCTCCTCCGGGCGTCGGGGGTCCGCCCTCCTTCGCCCGCCCTCGGGGCTACCTGGTTGATCCTGCCAGTAACATATGCTTGTCTCAAAGATTAAGCCATGCAAGTCTAAGTACGCACGGCCTGTACAGTGAAACTGCGAATGGCTCATTAAATCAGTTATGGTTCCTTTGATCGCTCCCCTGTTACTTGGATAACTGTGGTAATTCTAGAGCTAATACATGCGACCGAGCGCCGACCCCCATCCGCTGGCGGGGAGGCGCGCATTTATCAGCACCGCTCCCCACGGCCCGGCGCGCGGCGGGTTAGGATGTTGAGGTAGACGTTCCCCAAGAGATACAGGAAGAGGAAACTAATGTCCTCCCCCGTATAACTGAGCAACAGTGCGCTCTACTACCAATCCATTCAATGCCAGGAACACCAACCAGATGTAAGCCCACAATAACAATAATAACATTGAGCAGCAGGGGTCAAGTCCAAGTATCCGGAGGTCATGAGACCAGGATGAGGTAGAGTGAAATTCAGTAGTACGTCAAAGACAGGTCTCCATAGTTAGGCATCCGATAACGGGTGGAGGTGAGGGTGAGGCGTGCAAAAAAAACAGGAAGGGACCAGAACTGAGTCTGTTATGGTACCAGATGGTTAGGGTTAGGTACCAGGTCCGTGGGTTAGGGTTAGAGATGAAGGAGATTGAGTCTAGTAAATTAGAGGGTCTGGGCGTTAGGGTTAGGGTTAGGGTTAGGGTTAGGGTTAGGGTTTAGGGTTAGGGGTTAGGGTTAGGGTTAGGGTTAGGGTTAGGGTTAGGGTTAGGGTTAGGGTTAGGGTTTAGGGTTAGGGTTTAGGGTTAGGGTTAGGGTTAGGGTTAGGGTTAGGGTTAGGGTTAGGGTTAGGGTTAGGGGGTTAGGGTTAGGGGGTTAGGGTTAGGGTTAGGGTTAGGGTTAGGGGTTAGGGTTAGGGTTAGGGGTTAGGGTTAGGGTTAGGGGTTAGGGTTAGGGTTAGGGTTAGGGTTAGGGTTAGGGTTAGGGTTAGGGTTAGGGTAAGGGTTAGGTATTTGTGTTGGGTTGGGTTTGAAACGACTGGTGTGTCTGTGGTGCACTGGCCTGCCGCATTATTCCCTCCCCAACTATGTGTTGTGTATTTACTATGGTAGACTATGTGTATGCTCTTTTACAGGATGTGTATGGTGTGCTGTGGTGTCCAAGGATCATATTGTGGGTGAGTAATCAGTTCTGGCTATGTGTGTGTATTTACTGTGTTTACTATGTGTACGTGTGTTCTTTTACAGGTCATATATGTTGTTCTGTGGTTCCTGGAGGTCATGATGCAGGTGCGTAATCAGTTTTGGCTATGTGTCTGTAATTATTATGTTGGTCTGTGTATATGTGTGTTCTTTTATAGTGTGTGTATAGTGTATTATGGTTCCCGGGAGGTCATGAATGGGTGAATGATGCATTGTGACTATGTGTACGTCTTTATAGCTTTGGGTTATGTGTATGCTTTTATGCGAATTTGTATGATGTGTTGGGTACAGGCCCCCGAGGAGGGGGCTGTGACACAGGTCAGTGGTGTAATGTTATGTAGGGCTACTGTAGGAAGCTATGGGAAAGGGGGGGCACAGGGGTATAAGTGCTATCAGGGGTTAGTAGTGGGGGTAAAACCATGCAGGGGGAGATGCCAGATCTCCCAAGTGCTGAGTAAAATAAGTGCTAAAAGTCAATAAGTGCCATAAGAAGATAAAAACATAAGTGCTATAAAATCATAAATACATGCATCCACACAATGATAAAAGGCATAAGAAAACATCACACATAAGAATATAAAAGCATAAAAAACATAAATGTTAGTGGCCCCAGACAAGGTAGGAGTGTAGGTAAACAGAGGGTTGTTGTTGTATTATGATGAGACCAGTTTGTATTCTTATTTCCCTGTTGTCACTTCCCCTCCCAGGGGGGCCTGTTGTATGTATGATTAAAGTTTTTCATTCAGACCTCCGGGTGTTATTGTTTGTAATGTTTCTATCCATCTGCGTTCCTGTGCCCTCCGTTGCCCCACCGTCCAGGAGGATTGTGCCTGAAGACCACAGATGGTGAGATGTGTGACGGTGTGTTCCTGAAAGTGTGTGATGAGGTGGGTGTCCAGTGTGCCTTTTTTGATATTATACAGGTGTTGTTTGAGACGTGTGCTTATTGAGTGTGATGTTTCCCCTATATAGTGTTTGTGACAGAGTGTGCAGGTGATGATATAAACTACATTGGTTGTGTCCAGAGTGAGGAGGTTCCCTATTGGTGCAGAGGTGTGACTGTGTGGGTTAGTGATGAATTTCCTAGGTCTAAAGTGTTCCTTAAGGGGTGTGGGTGATTTTATAGTGTTCCTGGTGAATTGTGCCTTGATGAGTATATCCTGTAGATTCTTGTTTTTCCGGTATGCTGTGATGAGCCTGTATGATTGGAGTGGTGTGTGTTCCTGCTGTGCTACCGTGAAGTTGTGTCTAAGTGCTGCGTGTAAAGCTGTCCTGCTGTGTGAAAAAGTGGCCACCAGGGGGATAAGTGTGGGCTGCTGGATAGAGGAGGACAATTGGGAAGTGTCTGGGTCCACTGAGGGGTCAGTCAGGTCCATTGATGTCCCGTGTACTGTCAGGTTCAGGTATGAGTCTGGGTCGTGGTTGCTGAGAGGGGGTGGGGTGGGGCGGGTGGGGGTGTGGCATAGGTAAGGGTCGTGGGGGAGGGTTAGGGTTAGGGTTAGGGTTAGGGTTAGGGTTTAGGGTTAGGGTTAGGGTTAGGGTTAGGGTTAGGGGTTAGGGTTAGGGTTAGGGTTAGGGTTAGGGTTAGGGTTAGGGGTTAGGGTTAGGGTTAGGGTTAGGGTTAGGGTTAGGGTTAGGGTTAGGGGTTAGGGTTAGGGTTAGGGTTAGGGTTAGGGTTAGGGTTAGGGTTAGGTTTGTGAATAGTTATTGAAGCGCAAGCCCCGTGGCCTCCTAACGGCGGACACAGTTATATAGCTTGAACACCAGGGTGCACCACGAAACCAATGAAGGAATCGTAGCTGACGTGTGATGCAAGCAACACGAATCACGCTCTCTCGAAATCAAGGGCTGCCGAATCCGCACTAACTCCCATAGGGGTAAAAAAGAGGGGAGAAAGAGGAAGAAAGCCTGTAGGACAAGCTTAGAGAACAGGTTATGGTTAGTAATTAACTGTAAATTCAGGATAAAATATTAAGGTAACAGTAAAGGTTAGGACTTAGGTTTAGGTATAGTAGACTACGTTTTAGGGTTAGAGCAAGGGTCTAGGTTAGGTTTAGGTATAGTAATCCGAGATTTAGGTTTAGAGTAAGGGTTTGGGTTAGGTTTAGTTACAGTAGCCTGTAATTTTAGGTTTAGAATGAGGATTTGGGTTAGGTTTAGGTATAATGGATAACGATTTAAGGTTGAGGTTAAGGTGAGATATTAATTTAAGAGACTTGGCCACTAAGCCTTACATTATAACTATGCTAACTAAGATATAACAGGTCTGCTATAGATTTGGTGGGCCATAAGGTCTAAAAATTATTAAAACAGCTAAATATTGGAACACAATCATCAGTAGTAACCCAGACGTCAAAGGGTGTTTCGACCATACAACTATACACCCTCGGTCTGGGCTGGTCCACCAGGAGAGATCAAGTCCCAGTGTGTGTTCCTCAGGGTCAATCAGACAGTTTTAAACTTAAAGGTGTATTGAGAGCTAGGGTTAGGGTTAGGGTTAGGGTTAGGGTTAGGGTTAGGGTTAGGTTTTTTGCAACAGAGGTTCCCCAAACAGTACACATAGAAGGAACTATTGCCCTCAAGCATAGAGTTGAGTAACGGGAAGCGCTCCGCTCCCATCCAATGAAAATGTACCCCCTGAGTATGTAAGCCGATTATAAGAATGTAATAAAACATTTGAACGTCATCCAATGAGTAGATGATGGGCCACCGTCTCAAACCGCTCACCTCCACCAAAGCGGTCCCACAGGATGCAGGGGGGCGTCCCAGTGCCGCAGCCCCCATACAACGGACCACACCTAAATAAGAAGAGATGCAGGGTACAACAAACCACTCATTAAAATGTGCACAATCCGGGGGGAGCACAACAGACCCACAGGGCCAATCCAGATTATGGTCGGGTATGAAGTCCAAAGTGGGGTCCAATATATACCCCGTGACCTTAGGGTCAGAGAATGGGTGAGGGTTAGGGTCAGGATTGAAACCAGGGCTGGGATTAGGTTAAGGTTAGGGGCTGGGATGAGGGTCAGGTCACAGGAACCGGGCCACAGCAAGCACATGATGGGATCAAACACAAACCCCGTGACCTTAGGGTTAGAGTCTGGATGAGGGTTAAGGTCAGAGTTAGGATCCAGGACGGGGTTAGGTTTAGGGGATAGGTTTAGGATGAGGGTCAGGTGAAGAGGACCGAGCTACAATCATGATGGGATCAAACACAAGCCCCGTAATCTTAGGGTAAGGGCCAAACCCCGTGACCTTAGGGTTAGAGTCTGGATGAGGGTTAAGGTCAGAGTTAGGATCCAGGACGGGGTTAGGTTTAGGGGATAGGTTTAGGATGAGGGTCAGGTGAAGAGGTCCGAGCTACAATCATGATGGGATCAAACACAAGCCCTGTAATCTTAGGGTAAGGGCCCGGATGAGGGTTAAGGTTGGAGCTAAGATCCAGGTCAGAGTTAGGTTCAGGGGATAGGGTTGGGATGAGGGTCAGGTGAAAAGGTCCGAGCTACAATCAAGATGGGATCAAACACAAGCCCCGTGACCTTAGGGTTAGGACCTGGGAGAGGGTTAAGGTTAGAGTTGGGATCCAGGTCAGGGTTGTCATCAATAAAAACAGATAAACTCCACAAAATGAGGCGGGAGCAGGTACATTACCTCACAGACGTTCATTGAGACCGTGTGGGAAGACACTGCCCAGACGGCTAATCCAGACCCGTTCACGCCTCTGCCTGCGGGGACGTGTCCAGCCCGGGTCATGTTCAAGTCCCATTATGGCGAGGGAGGAGGGGCCATGGTTGAGGAAGTGGCTGACCAGATGGGTGTCAGAGCGGAGATGGAGATTAATATTGCGCAGGTGTTGGCTCAGACGAGCTGAGAGAGAGTTGCCGGTCTCCCCCACGTAATAGAGGCCGCAGGCCCGGCATTTGATGGCATATACACAGTTGGAGGTGTGAATGGGTAATCGACGAGGGACCAGATGATATGTTGAAGTAGATGCATTTTGGACCGAGGTAAGCTGTATGAAATGAGGATGCTGCTCAGTCACTCTGGGATTGAGGGACTTGAGGCGGCTGTGCACAAGCAGGTCACCCAGGTTTGAGTTCCTCTTAAAGGCCGAGACCAGGGAGAAGCCACTCAGGATGCCAGTGTCAGACCTAAAGCGGTTAAAGTTGAGTCTGAGGCGGGCATTGACGGCGACAGAGCACTTACTATATGTTGTGACCAGAGGCAGGATTTTACCCTCACGGGGGGGGCGGGGCTCCAAAAACGACCTCCTAACAGAGCGCAGAAGGGACCTTGAGTAGCCTCTCTGCCTCAAAACCCTGAAGAGAACATCAGTAGCTTCCTCAAAATCATGGGGCCTAGTGCAAATACGGTGGAAACGTAGGAGCTGGGACTTGACCAGGCCCCTGAATGTGTGAGGGGGATGGAAACTGCTCGCATGGAGCAGAGCATGTGTGTCAGTGGCCTTGAAAAACACCTTAGTGTCGAGATGGTGTGTGGCGTGAAAGGATTCACCCTTGAATGCGGTTACGTCCAAAAAATCTACACTGCTGTCGTGGAGAACGCTCTTGAGCTTTATGGAGGGATGGTGGGAGTTAAGTATTGTGAGAAAACCGTCAAATGTACTACGCGAATGAGGCCAAACACCCCAGATGTCGTCGAGGTATCTGAAGTAGTGAGATGGTTTGAGGGGACATAATGGGAGGACAGTTTCTTCCCAAGCGGCCATATAGATATCGGCCAATGAAGGGGCAAATTTCTTCCCCATGGCCACACCTTTGACCTGCAGGTAGGTCTGACCGTTGAACTCGAAGTCATTCCTGGTCAATGACAGTTCGAGCAGCCTGAGGATTTGGGTGTCCGGGCGCCCAGGTGAGGGGTGGGCCTCCAAACAATTCTTGACCGCCTGGAGGCCTGGGATAGACTCAATATTGGTATAAAGGCTATCCACATCCATTGAAAATAAAAGGTCATGGGGACCAAGGGTGGCAGCCTGAACCTTACTGATGAAATCATATGTGTCCTTAATGTAACTGGGATGGAGAACTGACAGGGGGTTGAGGAAGTGATCAATATATTCAGAAACGCCATATGTCTCACTGGCACAGTCAGAGATAATTGGTCGGCCCGGAGGGATCCGAAAGGGGATTGTCCAGGAGGAGGGATCTTTATGGATTTTGGGGAGGAGGTAGAACCTCCTCGCCCTGTATTCCTGCGAACCAGTCAGATATGTGTGCTGTTTAGTGGTGATATAATCCTGGGATTTAAGATCGTCCAGTATCCGTGTAATATGTTGTGCCGTTTCTAAAAAAACAGGGCCCGGCAGTTTTTGATAATACTCCGGCATGCTAAGTTGGCGCTCTGCCTCAAAAATATATTGATCCCTGTCCATAATTACAGCCGCTGAACCCTTATCGGCTGGCTTGATAACTAAGTGCACATCGTGTTGCAACTGGCGTAGAGCAATTACCTCATCAGCGGAGAGGTTGGGCTGTTCCGGTAAGACTGACATGGACGAGAGCTCCTGATGGTCGTCCGATATGAGGGAGAGCAGTGGAGGAGGGAGTTGATCATCACGGGGCTGCCATGAGGACTTGGGCATGAACGGGGGGATGGATTCCGGATCTGAGTCGTCATCATTGAAGTAAATGGCCAGTTTCAGTCGTCTATGGTAGGCTATGAGCTCCTCCCTGAGGTTGTGTTGTTGGCCGCGTGTCACATCTAGCACCGGGATGAATGAAAGGCCTCTGCTGAGGAGAGATACCTGAGCTGGTGAGGGGTGGAAGTGAGTTGAGAGGTTGATGACATCCTTGTTGTCAGGAGAGGACCCGGAGGAGGAGCTACCTAGTTTAAATGACGCTTCCACAGATTCCACATGTGAAAGCCCATGTCCGCTGACCAGTGGATCAGGTCACCGATGCGCATGGTGATGTGCTCTGGGGACAGGGCGGGGATGTGGGGGTATTCTGTGATACAATCATTGAGACCCAGAAGTCGCCTCCTCTCATGTTCCGGCAACATCCTGGTGTAAGTAACCACAGGGATGAGGACTGAGGCCTTAGGGAACTGCCTAGTGGCCTCGTGGAACATAGCCCGTAGGCTCACCCCCAAGCTCTGTACCGAGCCACGTTCCCTGTTATTCAGTCCAAACGATAGAATCACCTTCTCCACCTGGGGACAAGGCTGGGGGATTGATAACAGGATGGCGAGAGCGTGTGCCAGATTGGCCCCTGGGTAGCAATCAATCTGGACATCATGGTCAGTCACAGGGGGAAGATTCCTGAGGTTGGAGTCCCCCATTACCACAATCCTGCGGACCGGGAGAACAGTCCAGGAGGATTTATTTCCCTCGTGATGGTGTACGATGAGGGAGGTCCGTCTCTGATCCCGGGCAGGAGAGGGTACAGGGGTCACAGTAGGCCGAGGGTTGGCCCCATGCTGCTGGAAAGCAAGGGGAGAAGACTGGACCCGGCTCGGTGTTAGGACAGGTCCCACGGGAGTAGGAGGAATTGGGGAATCCGACTCCTGGGAGGTCCAGACTGCACCCGGAGAAGCCTGTGTGAGCGCGATCATATCTCCATCCCTACGGGGTGTGGCAGGTTCGCCAACATCAGAGGCAGACAGGGGAGGCGGACGTTGAGGCTGCGACGAGGGTGAGGGGAAAGCTCCAACCGTCCTAAGGGGGGATAGAGAAACAGTCACAGGGGTAGGTGTTCCTAACTGTGGCGCCGAGGAGCGCGACGTGACAGGGTCCGGCCGTGTGGTCATGGCCAATAGCCGTTTACATGGGGGATGTGGAGGGCGCGGCGTGTCCATGATGGCCTCCAGGGAGGAGGGAGTGGGAGATGAAGAGGAACCTGCGACCACCACCTCCTGCTGAGGGACCCAGAGAGTCCGTCTCCCTTTACGGGCTCTTTGTGGCAGAGGAGCAAGCTGTGGCATGAAAGGGGTATCAGGGTTCACAGGAGTGGAGGACGACCCTGAGGGGCCAGCACGAGCAGGGGGGGACGACGGTTTGGGCGGTGTCTGTGAGAGCCGAGGGGCCCCAAAGCCACGGCACTCCTGGGAAACCGGAGGTAGGAGGGAGGCTTCAGGACTCCGATCTTCGCTATCCGGGCGCTGGTGGAAGGGAATGAGAGCCTTGACATTGTCCACCACAGTCGCCACGAGACCACCCGTCAGTTCGGAGGACGCCCAGCCGCACGCACGCGACCAGGCCCGTTCCCAAGCTGCATTCTCCAGTAGTGGGAGACCGTCCGTAAGGGAGGAGATGACAGAACCGTAATGGTCATTGAGTGCCCGGTAACCAGCGGACAGCCAGTCCTCCGCCGCCTGCCTAAGCCTACTGCTGACCGTGGGAGTCGGATTTGAGGGTAAGAAAAAGTTAGTGAGCTCCCTAACCTTCTTAGTATAGCCCTCCGGGAGAACCTGGCGTTCCAAGAAGGCAGAAACCTCATTTAAATGGTGTGTAGCCTTGAGGAGTCTATATGCTATCTGAGTGGCACGTACTTCAGTAGCCGACTGAGCCGCGCCCGTCGGAGAAACAGGCGCTAGGTGGCTCGCCCCAGAGGAAATGTCCTTCACAGAGACCCGGTCTTCCTTACCACGGCCCCCATGACACGAAGACCCTTGGGAGGAAGGGAAATACCGGGTCTGCACCTGCGCCGCAGATGGAGCACGGGTGCGCCTCGGGTCAGGCGTCGGGACCCCACCCTCATCAGCCCGGCGGTCACGGCGGTCCGGCTGCCGAGAGTCTCGTGGGGGATGTGACCCGCCACTGCGGGAAGGAGAGAGAGGTAAGTACTCACCCCGCCGGGAACGGGTTTGTGAGTAGGACCTCCGGCCATCACCGGGAGGGGACGAAGGAGTGACCCCCCGGTCCGCATGCCCCCAGGAGCGCTGATCCTGCCAGGTGAGGCGGCGCCTCCTTCCACCCCTGCCTGAAGGAGACTGCAAATACGAATCATTAGAACGCCCCCTACCCCAGGACCTGTGATACGGGTCCCCATCCCCGTACCGAGCGCCCGAATTTGCCAAAATGCTGCGCACGGGTGGAGGAGAGGACTCAGGGCGACGCCCTGCTCGGGGAGGTTGGCGCGATTGCGAACGTGCCCTACGTTGATCCAAACCTCCCGCCTGGGGGTCCGCAGAGGAACCGGTGTACTGCCCATATGGAGCGGGACGATTGTATCCCGAATGAACTGACACTGACCGGGACCTGAAACTTGACCGGGAGCTAGAGCGGGAGCGTTGCTGACCCCCAACATCCCCAGAAAACTGTCCACCTGAACGGTCCCCAGACCAGGCCTCCCTTGAGCGCGATCGGCCCCTCTCATCCGAACGGCCATCAGATTGGCGCCAGGTCTCCCCCTCTCCGGAGTCCCGATATGGGCGTTCCCTTTCCCCAGGACCCCACTCAGGTTTGCGCCAGGGACCCTCCTTCCGAGACATACCGCAGTGACACCAACTAGGAGAGGGAGAAAATGACAGGAGACAATCCAGTAGATGAAATAGACCATCCAAATGATACCTCACCAATGGGGAAAACAGCCATATCCACGAGCATGCAACCTGCCATGAAGTTACAATGAGAGGAAAAAATGAAACATATACACACATGCATATCAGTAACCAACTGTATATGCCTGTAGCGTATATGGAAAGGGAAGAAACATGATATTCTACCCCCTGGCGGGACCTCTCTGCCCAGAGCAACCACTAAATATACGCACCCAGAGGTGCATATACAGGGGGTTTAAAAGAATATCATAGTCACGACGCGTTTCGTCCTACGTGGACTCATCAGGTGACCCGGGCAGCACTTTGCACTTAAAAAGATATTTAAGTAACAAAGTAAGCAAGATAGTATAAGAAGACAAGATGGAGAGAGAGAGGAGAAAAGAGGTAGAAGAGGGGGGTGGGTCCATAACATCTAGGCCCTAACTCCTGGTAAAAAATGGAAGGATTAAAGGGCCGCAGTAATGACACCAACAGTACTACTGTAAAGCACGTTCCTTCAGGTGCACAAATCCAAAACATCAACACAAACGGCATAGTGGAAATAAGACTAATAGCAGCCATGAGGACCATAATCGGCGATGATGTTAGGCAAGTTAGCTTCCAAACAAAATGTCGTCCATGGCCACGAGGCCAGCTAATGCCGTTGATGCTAGCCAAGTTAGCTTTCAAACAAAATGTCGTCCATGGCCACGAGGCCAGCTCATGTCGTTGATGCTAGCTAAGTTAGCCACCAAATATATAATGTCGAAATTAGCATGTGTGGCGATCGGAGAAACAGATGATTCCCCACAGTGTGATGGGAATAAGAAAACCACATCCAAATCCTACCTTCAATTGTGAAACCTCAAAGGTAGTGAATGGTCACGTAAGGTCCCAGAGGCCACAGAAAAATCAATCTCCACAATTCAAAAACAGTCCGCGATCCAAACCCGCCAGTGAATCCTCCCGTGAAGACGACCGGAAGTGGCCGCGGTAGTTGACGTAAACAAACAAAATTAAAATTGAAGAACCCGCAGACGGAATTACTTGAGATCTCCATTAAATGATCATACTCCAATAATCCGAAAGAAACCTCACTTTAGATGTTGAAAGAAAAATCCAGGAGAAATATCTGTCATATGAAACTGATGAATCCCAGAGCCAAGATGGCGGAAAATGGCTCGCGAAATCCGACAACAAAATGATCACAATGCCCCAGATCGTCCCAGAATCACCCCCAATCGCATCGTAAAGGAGCCCTCAAAAATAGGAATAGAGCCAGCATCAAGGTGGTTGCATCGGGTAATAACAGACAAAATGCCCGTAAAAAAACAGAGTATATTGGTAAGGTCCGGCACCTAAAATGGTCCCCCCGAGCATCCAGTGCCCACCAAAGGTTCCTACCAGGAAGAGATGACGGTCGGGAAACTGTCGGATCCAAGAGCCAACATGTCGGAAACGATTCGTAAAAACTGTAAAACAATCCATCCATAAACCACCCAACCATCTCCGAATCACAACTGTAAGAGTCTGTTAACTTGTCCTGGAGAAGGATACATCGACGGTGTAGAAATAGTCATAAAGGTATTAAAAATATATATAATTGTAATGGAAGCCAAACATGAAACATAGGACCGCCCCCAAAGTGCTCCCCGTAATACAAACCAGTGAAGATCCGTTCCTCCCAGAGGTTCCTACCCGGAAGAAGAGGCGGTTGTTATGAAACGAAGGACCGCCCCCAAAGTGCTCCCCGTAATACAAACCAGTGAAGATCCGTTCCTCCCAGAGGTTCCTACCCGGAAGAAGAGGCGGTTGTTTCAAAAAGTAATATTTATTTCAAAAATCCAAACAAGTACATCAAATAGAATAAAAAACTTTACCACACATGACTGAGGCAGGAAAACAACCAAACCTTGTGTTAACATCCTGACTTCAGTAGCAGAAGGAATATATAAATAAACAGCTCCTGACCAGGTAATGGAATGTCCAGTCCTGGAAACAGAGATCCACCCCTTGCATCCCACAACATCCTGGTCACACATGGTCCTCAGCAGCCGGAACAACATCAATAAATCAAACCTTGTATTAACATCCTGACTTCAGTAGCAGAAGGAATATATAAATAAACAGCTCCTGACCAGGTAATGGAATGTCCAGTCCTGGAAACAGAAGTCCAACCCTTGCATCCCACAACATCCTGGTCACACATGGTCCTCAGCAGCCGGAACAACATCAATAAATAAATAAAATGTCGTCTATAGACAAGGCTAAACCTCAAACAAAAATTAAAAAGCCAGGGAATTATCAACAAAAGGTGGAGGGGTGGCACCATCTGCTGGCCAAACAATAAAGTGCCGTCATAGGGACTTAGTGCTGCAAAGGAATCCAATCCAATGTGAAAGAAGAGCAAATTAAGGATAAGAGGTCCACCCCTTGCATCCCACAACATCCTGGTCACACATGGTCCCCAGCAGCCGGAACAACATCAATAAATCAAACCTTGTATTAACATCCTGACCTCAGTAGCAGAAGGAATATATAAATAAACAGCTCCTGACCAGGTAATGGAATGTACAGTCCTGGAAACAGAGGTCCAACCCTTTGCATCCCACAACATCCTGGTCACACATGGTCCTCAGCAGCCGGAACAACATCAATAAATAAATAAAATGTCGGCCATAGACAAGGCTAAACCTCAAACAAAAATTAAAAAGCCAGGGAATTATCAACAAAAAGTGGAGGGGTGGCGCCATCTGCTGGCCAAACAATAAAGTGCCGTCATAGGGACTTAGTGCTGCAAAGGAATCCTATCCAATGTGAAAGAAGAGCAAATTTAAGGACAAAGTCCGACAAGTAAAACATAATAAAATAAAAAATAAAAAATAAAAAAGGCATTCAATCTCCCCAAATTAAACTCCAGGTCCATGGAAAACTGTAGGTAGGAACAATGGAGTACTCAGTGTTGACATTATGATAAACAGAACCCCACAACCAAAGTGTATAGCCAGAGGAAAGTGCAAAATGAAATCCCCATCAATGAACGGCAACAATGTCCTCCTGGAAAATAGATCCGGGTCACAATGGAGGAAGACAGATGAAGCCGTCCGGAGTCCAGCCGCCCCGCAGTGTGGCGGGAGTCCCTCTCAGATGAATCAATCTGTGGAATAGATAGAATATAAAGGCAAAGAGTTGTCCCGGTGAGATACCAACTGATCACAATAAGAGATGTAAACCAGGAGAGGTCAGAGAGTAGAAAGCAAACATGGAGAGGACAGAAAGTAGAAAGGCTCCAAGCATATAACAACATGGTCCCCAGTGTGAAACATCCCAGCCTAACCAAATCCCAGAATCCCTGAATGAAGCTTTCCAACGACCAAGGCCTGAGGGCCGGAATGACCTCACAGGTTACAGTGTGGCTCCCAGAATCCAGTCCCTGACATCCTGAGAGCACAGAGCTCCAAATCATCATGATATAGACTTGATTGTGGAGATGTAGAGCAGGCCAGGCCTGTCAACGAGTACCCCATGCGGGGTGAACGCACACCAGTCAGATGCTCACAAGAGTAGAGACCAATCCAAGAGCTTCATAAGATCCTGAACATGACCAGTGGGGTAACGTCACAATGAGGGAGGGACAGGAAGGAATGAAGAAAATAGTATTACCTGTGCCACAGAGGAGAGCCCACTTCCAAGGTACGGGAGGTGGGAGACCGCCACCCCACAGTACGCGACAGTGCCGGTCCCGCCATACACATCCAGGAAAGGCTAATGAACAAGAGGAGGGTAGAGTAGAATCGAGTGGAAAAATCCCCCGTGGGACAAAATGTAAGGGTAAACAGAGACCGGCCGGCCCTCAAGCACTGAATAACTCTCTGGACTACAAGCCAAAGGCCCAGTTTCACAGAAAGCTAGTACCGACCGAGGGGGGGCCGTTGGCCATAACAGATGGGATACATTCCATATGGATGTAGCGTCTGGCAGGTTAGGTTTTTTGCAACAGAGGTTCCCCAAACAGTACACATAGAAGGAACTATTGCCCTCAAGCATAGAGTTGAGTAACGGGAAGCGCTCCGCTCCCATCCAATGAAAATGTACCCCCTGAGTATGTAAGCCGATTATAAGAATGTAATAAAACATTTGAACGTCATCCAATGAGTAGATGATGGGCCACCGTCTCAAACCGCTCACCTCCACCAAAGCGGTCCCACAGGATGCAGGGGGGCGTCCCAGTGCCGCAGCCCCCATACAACGGACCACACCTAAATAAGAAGAGATGCAGGGTACAACAAACCACTCATTAAAATGTGCACAATCCGGGGGGAGCACAACAGACCCACAGGGCCAATCCAGATTATGGTCGGGTATGAAGTCCAAAGTGGGGTCCAATATATACCCCGTGACCTTAGGGTCAGAGAATGGGTGAGGGTTAGGGTCAGGATTGAAACCAGGGCTGGGATTAGGTTAAGGTTAGGGGCTGGGATGAGGGTCAGGTCACAGGAACCGGGCCACAGCAAGCACATGATGGGATCAAACACAAACCCCGTGACCTTAGGGTTAGAGTCTGGATGAGGGTTAAGGTCAGAGTTAGGATCCAGGACGGGGTTAGGTTTAGGGGATAGGTTTAGGATGAGGGTCAGGTGAAGAGGACCGAGCTACAATCATGATGGGATCAAACACAAGCCCCGTAATCTTAGGGTAAGGGCCAAACCCCGTGACCTTAGGGTTAGAGTCTGGATGAGGGTTAAGGTCAGAGTTAGGATCCAGGACGGGGTTAGGTTTAGGGGATAGGTTTAGGATGAGGGTCAGGTGAAGAGGTCCGAGCTACAATCATGATGGGATCAAACACAAGCCCTGTAATCTTAGGGTAAGGGCCCGGATGAGGGTTAAGGTTGGAGCTAAGATCCAGGTCAGAGTTAGGTTCAGGGGATAGGGTTGGGATGAGGGTCAGGTGAAAAGGTCCGAGCTACAATCAAGATGGGATCAAACACAAGCCCCGTGACCTTAGGGTTAGGACCTGGGAGAGGGTTAAGGTTAGAGTTGGGATCCAGGTCAGGGTTGTCATCAATAAAAACAGATAAACTCCACAAAATGAGGCGGGAGCAGGTACATTACCTCACAGACGTTCATTGAGACCGTGTGGGAAGACACTGCCCAGACGGCTAATCCAGACCCGTTCACGCCTCTGCCTGCGGGGACGTGTCCAGCCCGGGTCATGTTCAAGTCCCATTATGGCGAGGGAGGAGGGGCCATGGTTGAGGAAGTGGCTGACCAGATGGGTGTCAGAGCGGAGATGGAGATTAATATTGCGCAGGTGTTGGCTCAGACGAGCTGAGAGAGAGTTGCCGGTCTCCCCCACGTAATAGAGGCCGCAGGCCCGGCATTTGATGGCATATACACAGTTGGAGGTGTGAATGGGTAATCGACGAGGGACCAGATGATATGTTGAAGTAGATGCATTTTGGACCGAGGTAAGCTGTATGAAATGAGGATGCTGCTCAGTCACTCTGGGATTGAGGGACTTGAGGCGGCTGTGCACAAGCAGGTCACCCAGGTTTGAGTTCCTCTTAAAGGCCGAGACCAGGGAGAAGCCACTCAGGATGCCAGTGTCAGACCTAAAGCGGTTAAAGTTGAGTCTGAGGCGGGCATTGACGGCGACAGAGCACTTACTATATGTTGTGACCAGAGGCAGGATTTTACCCTCACGGGGGGGGCGGGGCTCCAAAAACGACCTCCTAACAGAGCGCAGAAGGGACCTTGAGTAGCCTCTCTGCCTCAAAACCCTGAAGAGAACATCAGTAGCTTCCTCAAAATCATGGGGCCTAGTGCAAATACGGTGGAAACGTAGGAGCTGGGACTTGACCAGGCCCCTGAATGTGTGAGGGGGATGGAAACTGCTCGCATGGAGCAGAGCATGTGTGTCAGTGGCCTTGAAAAACACCTTAGTGTCGAGATGGTGTGTGGCGTGAAAGGATTCACCCTTGAATGCGGTTACGTCCAAAAAATCTACACTGCTGTCGTGGAGAACGCTCTTGAGCTTTATGGAGGGATGGTGGGAGTTAAGTATTGTGAGAAAACCGTCAAATGTACTACGCGAATGAGGCCAAACACCCCAGATGTCGTCGAGGTATCTGAAGTAGTGAGATGGTTTGAGGGGACATAATGGGAGGACAGTTTCTTCCCAAGCGGCCATATAGATATCGGCCAATGAAGGGGCAAATTTCTTCCCCATGGCCACACCTTTGACCTGCAGGTAGGTCTGACCGTTGAACTCGAAGTCATTCCTGGTCAATGACAGTTCGAGCAGCCTGAGGATTTGGGTGTCCGGGCGCCCAGGTGAGGGGTGGGCCTCCAAACAATTCTTGACCGCCTGGAGGCCTGGGATAGACTCAATATTGGTATAAAGGCTATCCACATCCATTGAAAATAAAAGGTCATGGGGACCAAGGGTGGCAGCCTGAACCTTACTGATGAAATCATATGTGTCCTTAATGTAACTGGGATGGAGAACTGACAGGGGGTTGAGGAAGTGATCAATATATTCAGAAACGCCATATGTCTCACTGGCACAGTCAGAGATAATTGGTCGGCCCGGAGGGATCCGAAAGGGGATTGTCCAGGAGGAGGGATCTTTATGGATTTTGGGGAGGAGGTAGAACCTCCTCGCCCTGTATTCCTGCGAACCAGTCAGATATGTGTGCTGTTTAGTGGTGATATAATCCTGGGATTTAAGATCGTCCAGTATCCGTGTAATATGTTGTGCCGTTTCTAAAAAAACAGGGCCCGGCAGTTTTTGATAATACTCCGGCATGCTAAGTTGGCGCTCTGCCTCAAAAATATATTGATCCCTGTCCATAATTACAGCCGCTGAACCCTTATCGGCTGGCTTGATAACTAAGTGCACATCGTGTTGCAACTGGCGTAGAGCAATTACCTCATCAGCGGAGAGGTTGGGCTGTTCCGGTAAGACTGACATGGACGAGAGCTCCTGATGGTCGTCCGATATGAGGGAGAGCAGTGGAGGAGGGAGTTGATCATCACGGGGCTGCCATGAGGACTTGGGCATGAACGGGGGGATGGATTCCGGATCTGAGTCGTCATCATTGAAGTAAATGGCCAGTTTCAGTCGTCTATGGTAGGCTATGAGCTCCTCCCTGAGGTTGTGTTGTTGGCCGCGTGTCACATCTAGCACCGGGATGAATGAAAGGCCTCTGCTGAGGAGAGATACCTGAGCTGGTGAGGGGTGGAAGTGAGTTGAGAGGTTGATGACATCCTTGTTGTCAGGAGAGGACCCGGAGGAGGAGCTACCTAGTTTAAATGACGCTTCCACAGATTCCACATGTGAAAGCCCATGTCCGCTGACCAGTGGATCAGGTCACCGATGCGCATGGTGATGTGCTCTGGGGACAGGGCGGGGATGTGGGGGTATTCTGTGATACAATCATTGAGACCCAGAAGTCGCCTCCTCTCATGTTCCGGCAACATCCTGGTGTAAGTAACCACAGGGATGAGGACTGAGGCCTTAGGGAACTGCCTAGTGGCCTCGTGGAACATAGCCCGTAGGCTCACCCCCAAGCTCTGTACCGAGCCACGTTCCCTGTTATTCAGTCCAAACGATAGAATCACCTTCTCCACCTGGGGACAAGGCTGGGGGATTGATAACAGGATGGCGAGAGCGTGTGCCAGATTGGCCCCTGGGTAGCAATCAATCTGGACATCATGGTCAGTCACAGGGGGAAGATTCCTGAGGTTGGAGTCCCCCATTACCACAATCCTGCGGACCGGGAGAACAGTCCAGGAGGATTTATTTCCCTCGTGATGGTGTACGATGAGGGAGGTCCGTCTCTGATCCCGGGCAGGAGAGGGTACAGGGGTCACAGTAGGCCGAGGGTTGGCCCCATGCTGCTGGAAAGCAAGGGGAGAAGACTGGACCCGGCTCGGTGTTAGGACAGGTCCCACGGGAGTAGGAGGAATTGGGGAATCCGACTCCTGGGAGGTCCAGACTGCACCCGGAGAAGCCTGTGTGAGCGCGATCATATCTCCATCCCTACGGGGTGTGGCAGGTTCGCCAACATCAGAGGCAGACAGGGGAGGCGGACGTTGAGGCTGCGACGAGGGTGAGGGGAAAGCTCCAACCGTCCTAAGGGGGGATAGAGAAACAGTCACAGGGGTAGGTGTTCCTAACTGTGGCGCCGAGGAGCGCGACGTGACAGGGTCCGGCCGTGTGGTCATGGCCAATAGCCGTTTACATGGGGGATGTGGAGGGCGCGGCGTGTCCATGATGGCCTCCAGGGAGGAGGGAGTGGGAGATGAAGAGGAACCTGCGACCACCACCTCCTGCTGAGGGACCCAGAGAGTCCGTCTCCCTTTACGGGCTCTTTGTGGCAGAGGAGCAAGCTGTGGCATGAAAGGGGTATCAGGGTTCACAGGAGTGGAGGACGACCCTGAGGGGCCAGCACGAGCAGGGGGGGACGACGGTTTGGGCGGTGTCTGTGAGAGCCGAGGGGCCCCAAAGCCACGGCACTCCTGGGAAACCGGAGGTAGGAGGGAGGCTTCAGGACTCCGATCTTCGCTATCCGGGCGCTGGTGGAAGGGAATGAGAGCCTTGACATTGTCCACCACAGTCGCCACGAGACCACCCGTCAGTTCGGAGGACGCCCAGCCGCACGCACGCGACCAGGCCCGTTCCCAAGCTGCATTCTCCAGTAGTGGGAGACCGTCCGTAAGGGAGGAGATGACAGAACCGTAATGGTCATTGAGTGCCCGGTAACCAGCGGACAGCCAGTCCTCCGCCGCCTGCCTAAGCCTACTGCTGACCGTGGGAGTCGGATTTGAGGGTAAGAAAAAGTTAGTGAGCTCCCTAACCTTCTTAGTATAGCCCTCCGGGAGAACCTGGCGTTCCAAGAAGGCAGAAACCTCATTTAAATGGTGTGTAGCCTTGAGGAGTCTATATGCTATCTGAGTGGCACGTACTTCAGTAGCCGACTGAGCCGCGCCCGTCGGAGAAACAGGCGCTAGGTGGCTCGCCCCAGAGGAAATGTCCTTCACAGAGACCCGGTCTTCCTTACCACGGCCCCCATGACACGAAGACCCTTGGGAGGAAGGGAAATACCGGGTCTGCACCTGCGCCGCAGATGGAGCACGGGTGCGCCTCGGGTCAGGCGTCGGGACCCCACCCTCATCAGCCCGGCGGTCACGGCGGTCCGGCTGCCGAGAGTCTCGTGGGGGATGTGACCCGCCACTGCGGGAAGGAGAGAGAGGTAAGTACTCACCCCGCCGGGAACGGGTTTGTGAGTAGGACCTCCGGCCATCACCGGGAGGGGACGAAGGAGTGACCCCCCGGTCCGCATGCCCCCAGGAGCGCTGATCCTGCCAGGTGAGGCGGCGCCTCCTTCCACCCCTGCCTGAAGGAGACTGCAAATACGAATCATTAGAACGCCCCCTACCCCAGGACCTGTGATACGGGTCCCCATCCCCGTACCGAGCGCCCGAATTTGCCAAAATGCTGCGCACGGGTGGAGGAGAGGACTCAGGGCGACGCCCTGCTCGGGGAGGTTGGCGCGATTGCGAACGTGCCCTACGTTGATCCAAACCTCCCGCCTGGGGGTCCGCAGAGGAACCGGTGTACTGCCCATATGGAGCGGGACGATTGTATCCCGAATGAACTGACACTGACCGGGACCTGAAACTTGACCGGGAGCTAGAGCGGGAGCGTTGCTGACCCCCAACATCCCCAGAAAACTGTCCACCTGAACGGTCCCCAGACCAGGCCTCCCTTGAGCGCGATCGGCCCCTCTCATCCGAACGGCCATCAGATTGGCGCCAGGTCTCCCCCTCTCCGGAGTCCCGATATGGGCGTTCCCTTTCCCCAGGACCCCACTCAGGTTTGCGCCAGGGACCCTCCTTCCGAGACATACCGCAGTGACACCAACTAGGAGAGGGAGAAAATGACAGGAGACAATCCAGTAGATGAAATAGACCATCCAAATGATACCTCACCAATGGGGAAAACAGCCATATCCACGAGCATGCAACCTGCCATGAAGTTACAATGAGAGGAAAAAATGAAACATATACACACATGCATATCAGTAACCAACTGTATATGCCTGTAGCGTATATGGAAAGGGAAGAAACATGATATTCTACCCCCTGGCGGGACCTCTCTGCCCAGAGCAACCACTAAATATACGCACCCAGAGGTGCATATACAGGGGGTTTAAAAGAATATCATAGTCACGACGCGTTTCGTCCTACGTGGACTCATCAGGTGACCCGGGCAGCACTTTGCACTTAAAAAGATATTTAAGTAACAAAGTAAGCAAGATAGTATAAGAAGACAAAATGGAGAGAGAGAGGAGAAAAGAGGTAGAAGAGGGGGGTGGGTCCATAACATCTAGGCCCTAACTCCTGGTAAAAAATGGAAGGATTAAAGGGCCGCAGTAATGACACCAACAGTACTACTGTAAAGCACGTTCCTTCAGGTGCACAAATCCAAAACATCAACACAAACGGCATAGTGGAAATAAGACTAATAGCAGCCATGAGGACCATAATCGGCGATGATGTTAGGCAAGTTAGCTTCCAAACAAAATGTCGTCCATGGCCACGAGGCCAGCTAATGCCGTTGATGCTAGCCAAGTTAGCTTTCAAACAAAATGTCGTCCATGGCCACGAGGCCAGCTCATGTCGTTGATGCTAGCTAAGTTAGCCACCAAATATATAATGTCGAAATTAGCATGTGTGGCGATCGGAGAAACAGATGATTCCCCACAGTGTGATGGGAATAAGAAAACCACATCCAAATCCTACCTTCAATTGTGAAACCTCAAAGGTAGTGAATGGTCACGTAAGGTCCCAGAGGCCACAGAAAAATCAATCTCCACAATTCAAAAACAGTCCGCGATCCAAACCCGCCAGTGAATCCTCCCGTGAAGACGACCGGAAGTGGCCGCGGTAGTTGACGTAAACAAACAAAATTAAAATTGAAGAACCCGCAGACGGAATTACTTGAGATCTCCATTAAATGATCATACTCCAATAATCCGAAAGAAACCTCACTTTAGATGTTGAAAGAAAAATCCAGGAGAAATATCTGTCATATGAAACTGATGAATCCCAGAGCCAAGATGGCGGAAAATGGCTCGCGAAATCCGACAACAAAATGATCACAATGCCCCAGATCGTCCCAGAATCACCCCCAATCGCATCGTAAAGGAGCCCTCAAAAATAGGAATAGAGCCAGCATCAAGGTGGTTGCATCGGGTAATAACAGACAAAATGCCCGTAAAAAAACAGAGTATATTGGTAAGGTCCGGCACCTAAAATGGTCCCCCCGAGCATCCAGTGCCCACCAAAGGTTCCTACCAGGAAGAGATGACGGTCGGGAAACTGTCGGATCCAAGAGCCAACATGTCGGAAACGATTCGTAAAAACTGTAAAACAATCCATCCATAAACCACCCAACCATCTCCGAATCACAACTGTAAGAGTCTGTTAACTTGTCCTGGAGAAGGATACATCGACGGTGTAGAAATAGTCATAAAGGTATTAAAAATATATATAATTGTAATGGAAGCCAAACATGAAACATAGGACCGCCCCCAAAGTGCTCCCCGTAATACAAACCAGTGAAGATCCGTTCCTCCCAGAGGTTCCTACCCGGAAGAAGAGGCGGTTGTTATGAAACGAAGGACCGCCCCCAAAGTGCTCCCCGTAATACAAACCAGTGAAGATCCGTTCCTCCCAGAGGTTCCTACCCGGAAGAAGAGGCGGTTGTTTCAAAAAGTAATATTTATTTCAAAAATCCAAACAAGTACATCAAATAGAATAAAAAACTTTACCACACATGACTGAGGCAGGAAAACAACCAAACCTTGTGTTAACATCCTGACTTCAGTAGCAGAAGGAATATATAAATAAACAGCTCCTGACCAGGTAATGGAATGTCCAGTCCTGGAAACAGAGATCCACCCCTTGCATCCCACAACATCCTGGTCACACATGGTCCTCAGCAGCCGGAACAACATCAATAAATCAAACCTTGTATTAACATCCTGACTTCAGTAGCAGAAGGAATATATAAATAAACAGCTCCTGACCAGGTAATGGAATGTCCAGTCCTGGAAACAGAAGTCCAACCCTTGCATCCCACAACATCCTGGTCACACATGGTCCTCAGCAGCCGGAACAACATCAATAAATAAATAAAATGTCGTCTATAGACAAGGCTAAACCTCAAACAAAAATTAAAAAGCCAGGGAATTATCAACAAAAGGTGGAGGGGTGGCACCATCTGCTGGCCAAACAATAAAGTGCCGTCATAGGGACTTAGTGCTGCAAAGGAATCCAATCCAATGTGAAAGAAGAGCAAATTAAGGATAAGAGGTCCACCCCTTGCATCCCACAACATCCTGGTCACACATGGTCCCCAGCAGCCGGAACAACATCAATAAATCAAACCTTGTATTAACATCCTGACCTCAGTAGCAGAAGGAATATATAAATAAACAGCTCCTGACCAGGTAATGGAATGTACAGTCCTGGAAACAGAGGTCCAACCCTTTGCATCCCACAACATCCTGGTCACACATGGTCCTCAGCAGCCGGAACAACATCAATAAATAAATAAAATGTCGGCCATAGACAAGGCTAAACCTCAAACAAAAATTAAAAAGCCAGGGAATTATCAACAAAAAGTGGAGGGGTGGCGCCATCTGCTGGCCAAACAATAAAGTGCCGTCATAGGGACTTAGTGCTGCAAAGGAATCCTATCCAATGTGAAAGAAGAGCAAATTTAAGGACAAAGTCCGACAAGTAAAACATAATAAAATAAAAAATAAAAAATAAAAAAGGCATTCAATCTCCCCAAATTAAACTCCAGGTCCATGGAAAACTGTAGGTAGGAACAATGGAGTACTCAGTGTTGACATTATGATAAACAGAACCCCACAACCAAAGTGTATAGCCAGAGGAAAGTGCAAAATGAAATCCCCATCAATGAACGGCAACAATGTCCTCCTGGAAAATAGATCCGGGTCACAATGGAGGAAGACAGATGAAGCCGTCCGGAGTCCAGCCGCCCCGCAGTGTGGCGGGAGTCCCTCTCAGATGAATCAATCTGTGGAATAGATAGAATATAAAGGCAAAGAGTTGTCCCGGTGAGATACCAACTGATCACAATAAGAGATGTAAACCAGGAGAGGTCAGAGAGTAGAAAGCAAACATGGAGAGGACAGAAAGTAGAAAGGCTCCAAGCATATAACAACATGGTCCCCAGTGTGAAACATCCCAGCCTAACCAAATCCCAGAATCCCTGAATGAAGCTTTCCAACGACCAAGGCCTGAGGGCCGGAATGACCTCACAGGTTACAGTGTGGCTCCCAGAATCCAGTCCCTGACATCCTGAGAGCACAGAGCTCCAAATCATCATGATATAGACTTGATTGTGGAGATGTAGAGCAGGCCAGGCCTGTCAACGAGTACCCCATGCGGGGTGAACGCACACCAGTCAGATGCTCACAAGAGTAGAGACCAATCCAAGAGCTTCATAAGATCCTGAACATGACCAGTGGGGTAACGTCACAATGAGGGAGGGACAGGAAGGAATGAAGAAAATAGTATTACCTGTGCCACAGAGGAGAGCCCACTTCCAAGGTACGGGAGGTGGGAGACCGCCACCCCACAGTACGCGACAGTGCCGGTCCCGCCATACACATCCAGGAAAGGCTAATGAACAAGAGGAGGGTAGAGTAGAATCGAGTGGAAAAATCCCCCGTGGGACAAAATGTAAGGGTAAACAGAGACCGGCCGGCCCTCAAGCACTGAATAACTCTCTGGACTACAAGCCAAAGGCCCAGTTTCACAGAAAGCTAGTACCGACCGAGGGGGGGCCGTTGGCCATAACAGATGGGATACATTCCATATGGATGTAGCGTCTGGCAGGTTAGGTTTTTTGCAACAGAGGTTCCCCAAACAGTACACATAGAAGGAACTATTGCCCTCAAGCATAGAGTTGAGTAACGGGAAGCGCTCCGCTCCCATCCAATGAAAATGTACCCCCTGAGTATGTAAGCCGATTATAAGAATGTAATAAAACATTTGAACGTCATCCAATGAGTAGATGATGGGCCACCGTCTCAAACCGCTCACCTCCACCAAAGCGGTCCCACAGGATGCAGGGGGGCGTCCCAGTGCCGCAGCCCCCATACAACGGACCACACCTAAATAAGAAGAGATGCAGGGTACAACAAACCACTCATTAAAATGTGCACAATCCGGGGGGAGCACAACAGACCCACAGGGCCAATCCAGATTATGGTCGGGTATGAAGTCCAAAGTGGGGTCCAATATATACCCCGTGACCTTAGGGTCAGAGAATGGGTGAGGGTTAGGGTCAGGATTGAAACCAGGGCTGGGATTAGGTTAAGGTTAGGGGCTGGGATGAGGGTCAGGTCACAGGAACCGGGCCACAGCAAGCACATGATGGGATCAAACACAAACCCCGTGACCTTAGGGTTAGAGTCTGGATGAGGGTTAAGGTCAGAGTTAGGATCCAGGACGGGGTTAGGTTTAGGGGATAGGTTTAGGATGAGGGTCAGGTGAAGAGGACCGAGCTACAATCATGATGGGATCAAACACAAGCCCCGTAATCTTAGGGTAAGGGCCAAACCCCGTGACCTTAGGGTTAGAGTCTGGATGAGGGTTAAGGTCAGAGTTAGGATCCAGGACGGGGTTAGGTTTAGGGGATAGGTTTAGGATGAGGGTCAGGTGAAGAGGTCCGAGCTACAATCATGATGGGATCAAACACAAGCCCTGTAATCTTAGGGTAAGGGCCCGGATGAGGGTTAAGGTTGGAGCTAAGATCCAGGTCAGAGTTAGGTTCAGGGGATAGGGTTGGGATGAGGGTCAGGTGAAAAGGTCCGAGCTACAATCAAGATGGGATCAAACACAAGCCCCGTGACCTTAGGGTTAGGACCTGGGAGAGGGTTAAGGTTAGAGTTGGGATCCAGGTCAGGGTTGTCATCAATAAAAACAGATAAACTCCACAAAATGAGGCGGGAGCAGGTACATTACCTCACAGACGTTCATTGAGACCGTGTGGGAAGACACTGCCCAGACGGCTAATCCAGACCCGTTCACGCCTCTGCCTGCGGGGACGTGTCCAGCCCGGGTCATGTTCAAGTCCCATTATGGCGAGGGAGGAGGGGCCATGGTTGAGGAAGTGGCTGACCAGATGGGTGTCAGAGCGGAGATGGAGATTAATATTGCGCAGGTGTTGGCTCAGACGAGCTGAGAGAGAGTTGCCGGTCTCCCCCACGTAATAGAGGCCGCAGGCCCGGCATTTGATGGCATATACACAGTTGGAGGTGTGAATGGGTAATCGACGAGGGACCAGATGATATGTTGAAGTAGATGCATTTTGGACCGAGGTAAGCTGTATGAAATGAGGATGCTGCTCAGTCACTCTGGGATTGAGGGACTTGAGGCGGCTGTGCACAAGCAGGTCACCCAGGTTTGAGTTCCTCTTAAAGGCCGAGACCAGGGAGAAGCCACTCAGGATGCCAGTGTCAGACCTAAAGCGGTTAAAGTTGAGTCTGAGGCGGGCATTGACGGCGACAGAGCACTTACTATATGTTGTGACCAGAGGCAGGATTTTACCCTCACGGGGGGGGCGGGGCTCCAAAAACGACCTCCTAACAGAGCGCAGAAGGGACCTTGAGTAGCCTCTCTGCCTCAAAACCCTGAAGAGAACATCAGTAGCTTCCTCAAAATCATGGGGCCTAGTGCAAATACGGTGGAAACGTAGGAGCTGGGACTTGACCAGGCCCCTGAATGTGTGAGGGGGATGGAAACTGCTCGCATGGAGCAGAGCATGTGTGTCAGTGGCCTTGAAAAACACCTTAGTGTCGAGATGGTGTGTGGCGTGAAAGGATTCACCCTTGAATGCGGTTACGTCCAAAAAATCTACACTGCTGTCGTGGAGAACGCTCTTGAGCTTTATGGAGGGATGGTGGGAGTTAAGTATTGTGAGAAAACCGTCAAATGTACTACGCGAATGAGGCCAAACACCCCAGATGTCGTCGAGGTATCTGAAGTAGTGAGATGGTTTGAGGGGACATAATGGGAGGACAGTTTCTTCCCAAGCGGCCATATAGATATCGGCCAATGAAGGGGCAAATTTCTTCCCCATGGCCACACCTTTGACCTGCAGGTAGGTCTGACCGTTGAACTCGAAGTCATTCCTGGTCAATGACAGTTCGAGCAGCCTGAGGATTTGGGTGTCCGGGCGCCCAGGTGAGGGGTGGGCCTCCAAACAATTCTTGACCGCCTGGAGGCCTGGGATAGACTCAATATTGGTATAAAGGCTATCCACATCCATTGAAAATAAAAGGTCATGGGGACCAAGGGTGGCAGCCTGAACCTTACTGATGAAATCATATGTGTCCTTAATGTAACTGGGATGGAGAACTGACAGGGGGTTGAGGAAGTGATCAATATATTCAGAAACGCCATATGTCTCACTGGCACAGTCAGAGATAATTGGTCGGCCCGGAGGGATCCGAAAGGGGATTGTCCAGGAGGAGGGATCTTTATGGATTTTGGGGAGGAGGTAGAACCTCCTCGCCCTGTATTCCTGCGAACCAGTCAGATATGTGTGCTGTTTAGTGGTGATATAATCCTGGGATTTAAGATCGTCCAGTATCCGTGTAATATGTTGTGCCGTTTCTAAAAAAACAGGGCCCGGCAGTTTTTGATAATACTCCGGCATGCTAAGTTGGCGCTCTGCCTCAAAAATATATTGATCCCTGTCCATAATTACAGCCGCTGAACCCTTATCGGCTGGCTTGATAACTAAGTGCACATCGTGTTGCAACTGGCGTAGAGCAATTACCTCATCAGCGGAGAGGTTGGGCTGTTCCGGTAAGACTGACATGGACGAGAGCTCCTGATGGTCGTCCGATATGAGGGAGAGCAGTGGAGGAGGGAGTTGATCATCACGGGGCTGCCATGAGGACTTGGGCATGAACGGGGGGATGGATTCCGGATCTGAGTCGTCATCATTGAAGTAAATGGCCAGTTTCAGTCGTCTATGGTAGGCTATGAGCTCCTCCCTGAGGTTGTGTTGTTGGCCGCGTGTCACATCTAGCACCGGGATGAATGAAAGGCCTCTGCTGAGGAGAGATACCTGAGCTGGTGAGGGGTGGAAGTGAGTTGAGAGGTTGATGACATCCTTGTTGTCAGGAGAGGACCCGGAGGAGGAGCTACCTAGTTTAAATGACGCTTCCACAGATTCCACATGTGAAAGCCCATGTCCGCTGACCAGTGGATCAGGTCACCGATGCGCATGGTGATGTGCTCTGGGGACAGGGCGGGGATGTGGGGGTATTCTGTGATACAATCATTGAGACCCAGAAGTCGCCTCCTCTCATGTTCCGGCAACATCCTGGTGTAAGTAACCACAGGGATGAGGACTGAGGCCTTAGGGAACTGCCTAGTGGCCTCGTGGAACATAGCCCGTAGGCTCACCCCCAAGCTCTGTACCGAGCCACGTTCCCTGTTATTCAGTCCAAACGATAGAATCACCTTCTCCACCTGGGGACAAGGCTGGGGGATTGATAACAGGATGGCGAGAGCGTGTGCCAGATTGGCCCCTGGGTAGCAATCAATCTGGACATCATGGTCAGTCACAGGGGGAAGATTCCTGAGGTTGGAGTCCCCCATTACCACAATCCTGCGGACCGGGAGAACAGTCCAGGAGGATTTATTTCCCTCGTGATGGTGTACGATGAGGGAGGTCCGTCTCTGATCCCGGGCAGGAGAGGGTACAGGGGTCACAGTAGGCCGAGGGTTGGCCCCATGCTGCTGGAAAGCAAGGGGAGAAGACTGGACCCGGCTCGGTGTTAGGACAGGTCCCACGGGAGTAGGAGGAATTGGGGAATCCGACTCCTGGGAGGTCCAGACTGCACCCGGAGAAGCCTGTGTGAGCGCGATCATATCTCCATCCCTACGGGGTGTGGCAGGTTCGCCAACATCAGAGGCAGACAGGGGAGGCGGACGTTGAGGCTGCGACGAGGGTGAGGGGAAAGCTCCAACCGTCCTAAGGGGGGATAGAGAAACAGTCACAGGGGTAGGTGTTCCTAACTGTGGCGCCGAGGAGCGCGACGTGACAGGGTCCGGCCGTGTGGTCATGGCCAATAGCCGTTTACATGGGGGATGTGGAGGGCGCGGCGTGTCCATGATGGCCTCCAGGGAGGAGGGAGTGGGAGATGAAGAGGAACCTGCGACCACCACCTCCTGCTGAGGGACCCAGAGAGTCCGTCTCCCTTTACGGGCTCTTTGTGGCAGAGGAGCAAGCTGTGGCATGAAAGGGGTATCAGGGTTCACAGGAGTGGAGGACGACCCTGAGGGGCCAGCACGAGCAGGGGGGGACGACGGTTTGGGCGGTGTCTGTGAGAGCCGAGGGGCCCCAAAGCCACGGCACTCCTGGGAAACCGGAGGTAGGAGGGAGGCTTCAGGACTCCGATCTTCGCTATCCGGGCGCTGGTGGAAGGGAATGAGAGCCTTGACATTGTCCACCACAGTCGCCACGAGACCACCCGTCAGTTCGGAGGACGCCCAGCCGCACGCACGCGACCAGGCCCGTTCCCAAGCTGCATTCTCCAGTAGTGGGAGACCGTCCGTAAGGGAGGAGATGACAGAACCGTAATGGTCATTGAGTGCCCGGTAACCAGCGGACAGCCAGTCCTCCGCCGCCTGCCTAAGCCTACTGCTGACCGTGGGAGTCGGATTTGAGGGTAAGAAAAAGTTAGTGAGCTCCCTAACCTTCTTAGTATAGCCCTCCGGGAGAACCTGGCGTTCCAAGAAGGCAGAAACCTCATTTAAATGGTGTGTAGCCTTGAGGAGTCTATATGCTATCTGAGTGGCACGTACTTCAGTAGCCGACTGAGCCGCGCCCGTCGGAGAAACAGGCGCTAGGTGGCTCGCCCCAGAGGAAATGTCCTTCACAGAGACCCGGTCTTCCTTACCACGGCCCCCATGACACGAAGACCCTTGGGAGGAAGGGAAATACCGGGTCTGCACCTGCGCCGCAGATGGAGCACGGGTGCGCCTCGGGTCAGGCGTCGGGACCCCACCCTCATCAGCCCGGCGGTCACGGCGGTCCGGCTGCCGAGAGTCTCGTGGGGGATGTGACCCGCCACTGCGGGAAGGAGAGAGAGGTAAGTACTCACCCCGCCGGGAACGGGTTTGTGAGTAGGACCTCCGGCCATCACCGGGAGGGGACGAAGGAGTGACCCCCCGGTCCGCATGCCCCCAGGAGCGCTGATCCTGCCAGGTGAGGCGGCGCCTCCTTCCACCCCTGCCTGAAGGAGACTGCAAATACGAATCATTAGAACGCCCCCTACCCCAGGACCTGTGATACGGGTCCCCATCCCCGTACCGAGCGCCCGAATTTGCCAAAATGCTGCGCACGGGTGGAGGAGAGGACTCAGGGCGACGCCCTGCTCGGGGAGGTTGGCGCGATTGCGAACGTGCCCTACGTTGATCCAAACCTCCCGCCTGGGGGTCCGCAGAGGAACCGGTGTACTGCCCATATGGAGCGGGACGATTGTATCCCGAATGAACTGACACTGACCGGGACCTGAAACTTGACCGGGAGCTAGAGCGGGAGCGTTGCTGACCCCCAACATCCCCAGAAAACTGTCCACCTGAACGGTCCCCAGACCAGGCCTCCCTTGAGCGCGATCGGCCCCTCTCATCCGAACGGCCATCAGATTGGCGCCAGGTCTCCCCCTCTCCGGAGTCCCGATATGGGCGTTCCCTTTCCCCAGGACCCCACTCAGGTTTGCGCCAGGGACCCTCCTTCCGAGACATACCGCAGTGACACCAACTAGGAGAGGGAGAAAATGACAGGAGACAATCCAGTAGATGAAATAGACCATCCAAATGATACCTCACCAATGGGGAAAACAGCCATATCCACGAGCATGCAACCTGCCATGAAGTTACAATGAGAGGAAAAAATGAAACATATACACACATGCATATCAGTAACCAACTGTATATGCCTGTAGCGTATATGGAAAGGGAAGAAACATGATATTCTACCCCCTGGCGGGACCTCTCTGCCCAGAGCAACCACTAAATATACGCACCCAGAGGTGCATATACAGGGGGTTTAAAAGAATATCATAGTCACGACGCGTTTCGTCCTACGTGGACTCATCAGGTGACCCGGGCAGCACTTTGCACTTAAAAAGATATTTAAGTAACAAAGTAAGCAAGATAGTATAAGAAGACAAAATGGAGAGAGAGAGGAGAAAAGAGGTAGAAGAGGGGGGTGGGTCCATAACATCTAGGCCCTAACTCCTGGTAAAAAATGGAAGGATTAAAGGGCCGCAGTAATGACACCAACAGTACTACTGTAAAGCACGTTCCTTCAGGTGCACAAATCCAAAACATCAACACAAACGGCATAGTGGAAATAAGACTAATAGCAGCCATGAGGACCATAATCGGCGATGATGTTAGGCAAGTTAGCTTCCAAACAAAATGTCGTCCATGGCCACGAGGCCAGCTAATGCCGTTGATGCTAGCCAAGTTAGCTTTCAAACAAAATGTCGTCCATGGCCACGAGGCCAGCTCATGTCGTTGATGCTAGCTAAGTTAGCCACCAAATATATAATGTCGAAATTAGCATGTGTGGCGATCGGAGAAACAGATGATTCCCCACAGTGTGATGGGAATAAGAAAACCACATCCAAATCCTACCTTCAATTGTGAAACCTCAAAGGTAGTGAATGGTCACGTAAGGTCCCAGAGGCCACAGAAAAATCAATCTCCACAATTCAAAAACAGTCCGCGATCCAAACCCGCCAGTGAATCCTCCCGTGAAGACGACCGGAAGTGGCCGCGGTAGTTGACGTAAACAAACAAAATTAAAATTGAAGAACCCGCAGACGGAATTACTTGAGATCTCCATTAAATGATCATACTCCAATAATCCGAAAGAAACCTCACTTTAGATGTTGAAAGAAAAATCCAGGAGAAATATCTGTCATATGAAACTGATGAATCCCAGAGCCAAGATGGCGGAAAATGGCTCGCGAAATCCGACAACAAAATGATCACAATGCCCCAGATCGTCCCAGAATCACCCCCAATCGCATCGTAAAGGAGCCCTCAAAAATAGGAATAGAGCCAGCATCAAGGTGGTTGCATCGGGTAATAACAGACAAAATGCCCGTAAAAAAACAGAGTATATTGGTAAGGTCCGGCACCTAAAATGGTCCCCCCGAGCATCCAGTGCCCACCAAAGGTTCCTACCAGGAAGAGATGACGGTCGGGAAACTGTCGGATCCAAGAGCCAACATGTCGGAAACGATTCGTAAAAACTGTAAAACAATCCATCCATAAACCACCCAACCATCTCCGAATCACAACTGTAAGAGTCTGTTAACTTGTCCTGGAGAAGGATACATCGACGGTGTAGAAATAGTCATAAAGGTATTAAAAATATATATAATTGTAATGGAAGCCAAACATGAAACATAGGACCGCCCCCAAAGTGCTCCCCGTAATACAAACCAGTGAAGATCCGTTCCTCCCAGAGGTTCCTACCCGGAAGAAGAGGCGGTTGTTATGAAACGAAGGACCGCCCCCAAAGTGCTCCCCGTAATACAAACCAGTGAAGATCCGTTCCTCCCAGAGGTTCCTACCCGGAAGAAGAGGCGGTTGTTTCAAAAAGTAATATTTATTTCAAAAATCCAAACAAGTACATCAAATAGAATAAAAAACTTTACCACACATGACTGAGGCAGGAAAACAACCAAACCTTGTGTTAACATCCTGACTTCAGTAGCAGAAGGAATATATAAATAAACAGCTCCTGACCAGGTAATGGAATGTCCAGTCCTGGAAACAGAGATCCACCCCTTGCATCCCACAACATCCTGGTCACACATGGTCCTCAGCAGCCGGAACAACATCAATAAATCAAACCTTGTATTAACATCCTGACTTCAGTAGCAGAAGGAATATATAAATAAACAGCTCCTGACCAGGTAATGGAATGTCCAGTCCTGGAAACAGAAGTCCAACCCTTGCATCCCACAACATCCTGGTCACACATGGTCCTCAGCAGCCGGAACAACATCAATAAATAAATAAAATGTCGTCTATAGACAAGGCTAAACCTCAAACAAAAATTAAAAAGCCAGGGAATTATCAACAAAAGGTGGAGGGGTGGCACCATCTGCTGGCCAAACAATAAAGTGCCGTCATAGGGACTTAGTGCTGCAAAGGAATCCAATCCAATGTGAAAGAAGAGCAAATTAAGGATAAGAGGTCCACCCCTTGCATCCCACAACATCCTGGTCACACATGGTCCCCAGCAGCCGGAACAACATCAATAAATCAAACCTTGTATTAACATCCTGACCTCAGTAGCAGAAGGAATATATAAATAAACAGCTCCTGACCAGGTAATGGAATGTACAGTCCTGGAAACAGAGGTCCAACCCTTTGCATCCCACAACATCCTGGTCACACATGGTCCTCAGCAGCCGGAACAACATCAATAAATAAATAAAATGTCGGCCATAGACAAGGCTAAACCTCAAACAAAAATTAAAAAGCCAGGGAATTATCAACAAAAAGTGGAGGGGTGGCGCCATCTGCTGGCCAAACAATAAAGTGCCGTCATAGGGACTTAGTGCTGCAAAGGAATCCTATCCAATGTGAAAGAAGAGCAAATTTAAGGACAAAGTCCGACAAGTAAAACATAATAAAATAAAAAATAAAAAATAAAAAAGGCATTCAATCTCCCCAAATTAAACTCCAGGTCCATGGAAAACTGTAGGTAGGAACAATGGAGTACTCAGTGTTGACATTATGATAAACAGAACCCCACAACCAAAGTGTATAGCCAGAGGAAAGTGCAAAATGAAATCCCCATCAATGAACGGCAACAATGTCCTCCTGGAAAATAGATCCGGGTCACAATGGAGGAAGACAGATGAAGCCGTCCGGAGTCCAGCCGCCCCGCAGTGTGGCGGGAGTCCCTCTCAGATGAATCAATCTGTGGAATAGATAGAATATAAAGGCAAAGAGTTGTCCCGGTGAGATACCAACTGATCACAATAAGAGATGTAAACCAGGAGAGGTCAGAGAGTAGAAAGCAAACATGGAGAGGACAGAAAGTAGAAAGGCTCCAAGCATATAACAACATGGTCCCCAGTGTGAAACATCCCAGCCTAACCAAATCCCAGAATCCCTGAATGAAGCTTTCCAACGACCAAGGCCTGAGGGCCGGAATGACCTCACAGGTTACAGTGTGGCTCCCAGAATCCAGTCCCTGACATCCTGAGAGCACAGAGCTCCAAATCATCATGATATAGACTTGATTGTGGAGATGTAGAGCAGGCCAGGCCTGTCAACGAGTACCCCATGCGGGGTGAACGCACACCAGTCAGATGCTCACAAGAGTAGAGACCAATCCAAGAGCTTCATAAGATCCTGAACATGACCAGTGGGGTAACGTCACAATGAGGGAGGGACAGGAAGGAATGAAGAAAATAGTATTACCTGTGCCACAGAGGAGAGCCCACTTCCAAGGTACGGGAGGTGGGAGACCGCCACCCCACAGTACGCGACAGTGCCGGTCCCGCCATACACATCCAGGAAAGGCTAATGAACAAGAGGAGGGTAGAGTAGAATCGAGTGGAAAAATCCCCCGTGGGACAAAATGTAAGGGTAAACAGAGACCGGCCGGCCCTCAAGCACTGAATAACTCTCTGGACTACAAGCCAAAGGCCCAGTTTCACAGAAAGCTAGTACCGACCGAGGGGGGGCCGTTGGCCATAACAGATGGGATACATTCCATATGGATGTAGCGTCTGGCAGGTTAGGTTTTTTGCAACAGAGGTTCCCCAAACAGTACACATAGAAGGAACTATTGCCCTCAAGCATAGAGTTGAGTAACGGGAAGCGCTCCGCTCCCATCCAATGAAAATGTACCCCCTGAGTATGTAAGCCGATTATAAGAATGTAATAAAACATTTGAACGTCATCCAATGAGTAGATGATGGGCCACCGTCTCAAACCGCTCACCTCCACCAAAGCGGTCCCACAGGATGCAGGGGGGCGTCCCAGTGCCGCAGCCCCCATACAACGGACCACACCTAAATAAGAAGAGATGCAGGGTACAACAAACCACTCATTAAAATGTGCACAATCCGGGGGGAGCACAACAGACCCACAGGGCCAATCCAGATTATGGTCGGGTATGAAGTCCAAAGTGGGGTCCAATATATACCCCGTGACCTTAGGGTCAGAGAATGGGTGAGGGTTAGGGTCAGGATTGAAACCAGGGCTGGGATTAGGTTAAGGTTAGGGGCTGGGATGAGGGTCAGGTCACAGGAACCGGGCCACAGCAAGCACATGATGGGATCAAACACAAACCCCGTGACCTTAGGGTTAGAGTCTGGATGAGGGTTAAGGTCAGAGTTAGGATCCAGGACGGGGTTAGGTTTAGGGGATAGGTTTAGGATGAGGGTCAGGTGAAGAGGACCGAGCTACAATCATGATGGGATCAAACACAAGCCCCGTAATCTTAGGGTAAGGGCCAAACCCCGTGACCTTAGGGTTAGAGTCTGGATGAGGGTTAAGGTCAGAGTTAGGATCCAGGACGGGGTTAGGTTTAGGGGATAGGTTTAGGATGAGGGTCAGGTGAAGAGGTCCGAGCTACAATCATGATGGGATCAAACACAAGCCCTGTAATCTTAGGGTAAGGGCCCGGATGAGGGTTAAGGTTGGAGCTAAGATCCAGGTCAGAGTTAGGTTCAGGGGATAGGGTTGGGATGAGGGTTAGGGTTAGGGTTAGGGTTAGGGTTAGGGTTAGGGTTAGGGTTAGGGTTAGGGTTAGGGTTAAGGGTTAGGGTTAGGGTTAGGGTTAGGGTTAGGGTTAGGGTTAGGGTTAGGGTTAGGGTTAGGGGTTAGGGTTAGGGTTAGGGTTAGGGTTAGGGTTAGGGTTAGGGTTAGGGTTAGGGTTAGGTATTTGTGTTGGGTTGGGTTTGAAACGACTGGTGTGTCTGTGGTGCACTGGCCTGCCGCATTATTCCCTCCCCAATTATGTGTTATGTATTTACTATGGTTGACTATGTGTGTGCTCTTTTACAGGATGTGTATGGTGTGCTGTGGTGTCCAAGAATCATATTGTGAGTGAGTAATCAGTTCTGACTATGTGTGTGTATTTATTGTGTTTTACTATGTGTACGTGTGTTCTTTTACAGGTCATGTATGTTGTTCTGTGGTTCCTGGAGGTCATGATGCAGGTGAGTAATCAGTTTTGGCTATGTGTCTGTAATTATTGTGTTAGTCTGTGTATATGTGTGTTCTTTTATAGTGTGTGTATGGTGTGTTATGGTTCCCGGGAGGTCATGAATGGGTGAGTGATGCATTGTGACTATGTGTACGTCTTTATAGCTTTGGGTTATGTGTATGCTTTTATACGAATTTGTATGATGTGTTGGGTACAGGCCCCCGAGGAGGGGGCTGTGACACAGGTCAGTGGTGTAATGTGATGTAGAGCTACTGTAGGAGGCTATGGGAAAGGGGGGGCACAGGGGTATAAGTGCTGTCAGGGGTTAGTAGTGGGGGTAAAACCATGCAGGGGGAGATGCCAGATCTCCCAAGTGCTGAGTAAAATAAGTGCTAGAAGTCAAATAAGTGCCATAAGAAGATAAAACATAAGTGCTATAAAACCATAAATACATGCATCCACACAATGATAAAAGGCATAAGAAAACATCACACATATGAATATAAAAGCATAAAAAACATAAATGTTAGTGGCCCCAGACATGGTAAGAGTGTAGGTAAACAGAGGGTTGTTGTTGTATTATGATGAGACCAGTTTGTATTCTTATTTTCCTGTTGTCACTTCCCCTCCCAGGGGGGCCTGTTGTATGTATGATTAGAGTTTTTCATTCAGACCTCCGGGTGTTATTGTTTGTAATGTTTCTATCCATCTGCGCTCCTGTGCCCTCCGTTGCCCCACCGTCCAGGAGGATTGTGCCTGAAGACCACAGATGGTGAGATGTGTGACGGTGTGTTCCTGAAAGTGTGTGATGAGGTGGGTGTCCAGTGTGCCTTTTTTGATGTTATACAGGTGTTGTTTGAGACGTGTGCTTATTGAGTGTGATGTTTCTCCTATATAGTGTTTGTGACAGAGTGTGCAGGTGATGATATAAACTACATTGGTTGTGTCCAGAGTGAGGAGGTTCCCTATTGGTGCAGAGGTGTGACTGTGTGGATTAGTGATGAATTTCCTAGGTCTAAAGTGTTCCTTAAGGGGTGTGGGTGATTTTATAGTGTTCCTGGTGAATTGTGCCTTGATGAGTATATCCTGTAGATTCTTGTTTTTCCGGTATGCTGTGATGAGTCTGTATGATTGGAGTGGTGTGTGTTCCTGCTGTGCTACCGTGAAGTTGTGTCTAAGTGCTGCGTGTAAAGCTGTCCTGCTGTGTGAAAAAGTGGCCACCAGGGGGATAAGTGTGGGCTGCTGGATAGAGGAGGACAATTGGGAAGTGTCTGGGTCCACTGAGGGGTCAGTCAGGTCCATTGATGTCCCGTGTACTGTCAGGTTCAGGTATGAGTCTGGGTCGTGGTTGCTGAGAGGGGGTGGGGTGGGGCGGGAAGGGGTGTGGCATAGGTAAGGGTCGTGGGGGAGGGGGGGCGGGGCAGGGTTAGGGTAAGGGGAGGAGGAGGGGGAGGGGAAGGGGGCGTGGCTTAGGGCCAGACCGTGAGTGTGCAGTCTGGTCTGGTTGGGGTGGTGAAGGGGGGAGGGGAGGACATTCTGTGGGTGAGAGGTGTTGGTGTGTGTGTGTGTATGTTGTGTCTCTGTGTGTATATGGGGGGTTGGCTGAGAGGGAGAGAGTGACGCCAGCGTGGTGTTCTTTATTGTCCTTAAAAATCTTTTGGAGTAATGTCTTTTTCTAAGTGCAGTGAAGAGTATGCCTATTGCTTCCTGTAAGTGCTGTTGTGTGGATGAGATTCTATGATACCGTATGATTTGTGATTTGATGATTCCTCTAAATGTATGCTTTGGGTGGTAACTGTGTTTATGTAGTAATGCGTGTGTGTCTGTGGGTTTGAAATATACTTTGGTCCTAAGTGTTTTGTGTGTGGGACTATGTGTATGGAAGTAAACTGTAGTGTCTAAAAAGTCAATGTTGTGTGTGTGTATAGTGTGTTTGATCTTGATGGATGCATGGTGGGTGTTCAGGGTGTTGATGAAGTCTGTAAATAAATCTAAGTGATGGGGCCAGATTCCTATGATGTCATCTAAAAACCGGTAGTACATGGTGGGTAGGTGTGTGCATTTTGCTAGCGCCTCTCTCTCCCACTCAGCCATGTATATGTTTGCGTAAGCGGGTGCGTATCTTTGGCCCATGGCCGTTCCCTGTACCTGTAGATATTGTTTATTGTCAAAAGTAAAGTTATTGCAGGTGAGACTAATTTCCAGTAGTGTTAGTAGTTCTTTATCCGGTCTGTGAATGTCTGGGTGACGTGAAAATGCTTTCTGTATTGCGGCTAGTCCGGCTTGTGTGTTAATATTAGTGTATAAACTATCGATATCTATAGTGAAGATGTATGCTTGGGAGGGAACGACCATGGACCTGATTTTATGTATGAAATCATATGTGTCCTTCAGGTAGCTGGGGTGTCTGCTGGAGAGGGGATTGAGGAAATGATCTATGTACTGTGAGATGTTGTTAGATTCGCTGCTGCAATCTGATACTATTGGCCGGCCAGGAGGAACCTCAAAGGGAATGGTCCATGTAGTTGGGTCTTTATGTATTTTTGGAAGTAGGTAAAAGAGTCTCTGTCGGGGTTGGTCTGGTCCCAGTAAGAAGTTATGTTGCTTGTATGTGATGTAACCGTGGCTGTAGATGGTGTGTAGTAGTTGTCTGAGTCTGGTCTGTGTCTGTTCTTGTATACTGTTATCTATGTGTTTGTAGTAAGTTGTGTTGGAGAGTTGCCTGTTGGCCTCTATTAAATACTGATATTTATCCATGATAATGATTTTGGAACCTTTATCTGCCGGTTTGATGACTATGTGTGGGTTGTTTTTAAGTTGGTTGATTGCTTCCCTCTCTGTATGTGTGATGTTATCAGTCCGGTCTGGTGTGGGTAGATAGATCTGTAGTGTATGTATGTTGTTGTGTATAAGTCGCCTAATTGGTTTCCCCACCCGGGAGGATGCAGGCTCCCAGGTGGAGGGGTGTATGAATGGTGTGTGGTCGTCGTTCGTGTTGTATTTAAAATAGTCAGTTATTTTAAGTCGTCTGTGGTAGTGATGGATATCCCTCTGAAGTTCCTCCTGGTCAAAGCTGGTGGGTTGTGGGATGAAGCTCAATCCCCTCTCCAGTAGTTGAATTTGGGCAGGGGTGGGGTGGAAGGATTTAGAAAGGTTAAGGATGTTGGAGGGGGCTGTAAGGGAAAAGGGGTTGGGTCTATCGCCCTCCTCTGGTCCAGCAGTAGGTGAACCCAGAGTGGGGGAGGGGGGAGGGGGCGTGGTCCGGGTGGGCGGGGTTAGTGCACACCGTGGGTTAGAATGTATGTGTGGAGGGGTTAGTGGCTAGGGGGAGTGCAATTGTGTCCACCAGTGTCTGAGAATTTTAGATGCCGTTATGCCCGTCCAGTGTATATTGTCACCCTCTGTGAAAAACTGTTCCCGTGGAATGCATGTGAGGTGAGGGAATTTAGTCCGGATGTGCTCATTGAGTGTTTTGAGATTGTGTTTGTCCCGTGTGTCCAGGTGTTGTGAAAAATGTATGAGGGGGATGTATATGGTGGCGTTAGGAAAGATTTCCTGTGATTTTCTGTACATAGATGTGATTTGTTTACGGGTGGTCTTTTCGGCACTTGTATCCTTGTTGTTGAGGCCCACCGAGATGACAAGCAGCTCTACTGTGGGGTCAACGGGTGTTTTGGTGATGATGCCTTCCATGTGCCAGATTTTTGCCCCCGGGTAACTGTCTATTTGTAGTCTGTTGTGAAAGTATAGTGGTATTCTGTGAAGGTTGGAGTCGCCGATGATGAGATATGGTTTGTGAGCCTGAATGTTCCAATCCTGCACTTTTCTGGAGTCCCTTGCCTTGTGATAAACTGGTTTGCTTCCTGTGGGACACTGTAATGTGGGTGCTGTGATTGAGGTAGGAGTGTGTGTGTATGTAGCGTGTGCTGGCATGAGTGTGTGTGTGGGTGTATGTGTGTGTGTGGGCGTGTGTATGGGTGTGTGTGTGTGTGTGGGTGTAGATGCGCGTGTGTCCGTGTGTGTGTTTGTGGTTGTGTGTGCATTTGTATGTGTGTGTGTGGATGGTATGTGTGTGTTGTTATGTGTGGGTGTAGGTGTGTGTGTGTCTATGTGTGTGTTTGTGATTGCATGTGTGTTAGTATGTGGGCGTGTGAGGGGTGTGTGTGTGTTTGTATGTGTATGTGTGGAGGGTGTGTGTATGTTTCTATGTGTGGGTGTATTTACCAATGTGTGTGTGTCTGTGTCTGGGGCAGCGTCGGTTGGCAGGGAGAGTCCCCCAGGCAGGTTTTTGTTTGGCTCAGACTGGGCTGTACTGGGAGGTTTCCCTTTAATATGCCCCTTTGTCATCATGATGTTGGTTGCCATGGTGTTGCTCTGCCTGCTGGGGGAGCTCTCCCCCCTTCCGGCGCCGCCTGTAGATGTAAAAATATGTTGTGTGGTTAGTGGGGTGTGTTGTATGTTGGGTGTATTAAATACTGGTGTGTGCGTTATGTCTGCTGTGTACCTGTTAGTGCTTGATATGTCTGTTGCATTCTTTGTCCTCTGTCCTATAACCACCCGGGCCTCTAGGGGTCTCGGTGTGGGTCTGTGGCTGGGTGGTGATGTGTGTAAGGAGGGGGATGGGGCAGGAAGGGGGGAAGAGGAGGAGCCATCAGGGGAGAAGGACAAGGAGAAATTAGCTGGGGGAATGGATAGGGGGGATAGAGAATGTATTGAAATGTTATGTAAATGTATGTTAGGGTCCAGTGTCTGAGGGGGAGTACCTGTGTTGGAGAATGAGTTGGGTGTGGAGGTTTGTGTGAGTGGTACGCGGGACCTAGGGGAAGAGGGGAATCCTCTCTCCTGCCCTTCTGTTTGGGGGAGAGAAGGTGAAGTGAGAGGGTGTTGTGACGGTGTGTTGGTATGTGCTGTAAGGGGCTGTGGAGTAAGGGAAGGGGTCTGTGAGATCAGTGTAGATGTTGGGTTAGGAGGGGAGGAGAGGAGGGAGGGGGGGAGGGAGGAGGGGAGGGAGGGGGGGAGGGAGGAAGGAGGGGAAGAGGTCAGGGGATCGTTGGGTAAGGTATGGGGGGAAGGGAGGGTAAGGGTCAGGGCTGGGATAGGAGGGATCAAGTCAGTCAGGTTGGGGTGGGGAGGGAGCTTGGTTATGGGTGGGTCGTGGGAGGGAGGGAGGAGAGTCAAGGTCGGGTTAGGAGGGGTCAGGTCAGTCTGGGTCAGGTGAGGGGAGGGCTTTACTCTAGGTGGGGTGCAAGGGGCAGGGGAGGTACGGGTCAAGACTGGGGTGGGAGGGGCTACGTCAGTCTGAGGGGAGTGAGGGGGAGACGTGACTGTAGGTAGGTCCTGGGGGGGAGGTGGGGGGGTAGGGTTTGGGGTCAGGGTGGGGAGGGACTGGTGGGGAGGGTCGTTACATTGGAAGCGGGGTGGGGGAGGTCGGGGTGGGGGGGGCCCACGCCTGCCCTGGTTAGGGTTGGCTGGGTGGGGTAGTACACCGCCCTGGGTGGGGTTGGTGATGGTGTTGGTGGTGGGCCTGCCTCTGTTGGGCAGGCTGAGTCTCCCCCTCCTCTGCAGGGGTGGGAAATCCTCCGTGGAGAAGGACGGGATGGGATTTGGGTATGGGTGGTGGGTAGTCAGAGGGGCTAGGGTGGGGTGGGGGGCGGGACAAGGATACGGACCCGTGGTAGGGTGAGGGTAAGAGGGGTTAGGATGGAGGAGGGAGAGAGACATGGGTAATGGCGGTACTGAGTGGGTGGGCGGGGCCAGGGAGGGCAGGGGGACAGGGAGGGGAGGAGAGGGGAGAGGGAGGGGTATTGGGTTAGAGGGGATGAGAGGAATGGGAGGGGGAAGGGGGTTGGGATGAGCAGGAGGGGGAGAAGTAGATGTGTGTGCATGTGTGTGTGTATGTTGTGTTGCGTGTGTGATGGATGGAAGGACGTGTAAAAGTGTGTTGACCTGGTCTCTTGTAGTGTGGGTGAGTCGTTGGCCGTACCGCTTCTCAGCCCATCCCATTGCAATTTGCAGTGCTATATCATTCCTTAACTGTGGCGGCTGTGTGAGAGAGGTGATAGTAGATTGGTAATGTAATTGAAGAATACCCATAATGCTATTCAACCAGGTTTTTGTACACCCAGTGACCTGTATGTATGTGGCTTCTGTGGGTGCTGCAGGTTTGATGAAATCAGTCAATCTATTGATCTGTCTCACCATGCCCGGGGGGTGAATATGTTCCTCCACCGCCCTATCTGCTACCCCCTTGTGGTGAACTGCTTGTATTAGTTTAAAGTATGTTTTTGCTTGCTTCCTAGTGTCTGCATCCGGTTCGTGGCCTAGTGGTGGTGCATATGTGATGAGTCTATCCCTAATGTTTGTGTGTCTAGGTGGTGCCTGTTCATGGTTCCTATATGTGGTGTATGCTTGTCTAGGTTGTGTGTAGTAGTTGTGTGGTGTGTGTCTGGGTGCATCTATTTGGTGTTGTATGTATCCAGTGGTGTAGTGTGGGGGTCTGTAGTGTTGTTGCGGCCTACTATGTGTATATGCATTAAAATGTGTGGGGTGTATGTTTGGTGTGGGTAGGAGTGGGCGTGTGTGTCTGTATGTGTGTGTGTGTGAGATGGGCCCAGTGTTTGGTGCCCGTACATTTGCAACATTCACACTGCGATACATAATGCATAAAATATAATAACAATGAATTGGAGAGATTTGGACAGCAAGTCAAGATGTAGTGTTGGCTTGCTGTCCAAACACGCTCTTACCGCCGTCCTGTAGTCTACTGTGCTCCCGTGGTCCCTCTGCGCGCAGGCTCTGGACTGTCCCCCACTGGTCTGGATCCGGTGGTGAGGTTGTTCCTTGCGGATGACAAACTGGTGTACTGGTGTAGGTTAAGAAGATCCAGCCAGGGTAAAATGACAGTTCCAGGACCCCGGGCCCAATGGCCTGAGAGCTTTTTCAGTAATCCAAACAGTTAAAAAGCGGCAGAGCCTCTCCAATAAAATCAAAACTTTAATGTTAAAAGTAATAAAATAGCCAAATGGCTAGGATTAAGATCACAGTATAAATCTTGAAAAAGTAAAAAGGCTATCCCTGACGTTTCGCAGTGTTCCTGCTTCATCAGAGGGATACCAAACACTGGGCTGGATGATCTTTTAGTAGTCCAGGGAGGTGAGCGGTTGAACCCTCCCTCCCAGGTGTGGTGCTTATTGATTGGCCGGGTTATTAGGGTGAGTGTTTGTGATTGGTGGTGTGCCCTATGATGATATTTGAATTTTGGCGGGAAAACTGCTGGATGTGGGTGTATATTATGCTCCATATTTGTAAATCCTCTGTTTGTGTGTGTGAGCAAATGTTACAAAACAGGAGGGTATAGTTCATATAAAAGAGATAAAAGCATATATAGAAAAGACAGGATATGTAAAATATATACAAGGGAAATGTTAAAATAAGAGGATAAAAGTGAACAAATGTAAAGTATAACAGGACTTTATTAAAGGTTTTATAGTGTTGTGAGTGTGATCCGCCGGGTATGGTGAGACAGGGCAAAGATTGTGTAGTGTATTGCAGTGTGTGTGTGCTTCTAAATGTGATGTGGTGGATTGCAATGGGGTGGGTGAGAAGGGGATCCGGTGGGATGTAATTATGTGTATGTATTTATTCCTTTTTAATCTATGTGTGTGTTTCTTATTCATTCTTGTAGGGTCCGTATGCTGTGGTTTCCTGAGGGGTCATGGTGTGGGTAAGTGATGTATTGTGACTATGTGTATGTCCCTTAATGTTTCATTGTATGTGTGTACTTCCTTTTCAGGGTCTTATTGTATATTTCTTGAGTTTGTTTATGATGTGAATTGTAGTCTATGTGATGTTATTAATCCATTGTTCTAATGTGTGTGGATGGGTGGGAGGAGGGGAGGAGGGGGGAGGGAGGGGGGAGGGATGAATAGGAAGGGGTTGTTTTGGAAGGGGAGTTGATTTGGGGTCAGGGTCACTGTCCCATAATCCCCTAGGGGTCTAGGAGGGGGTAAAAAGATAGGGGTTATTTGGTGGAGGGACCTTGGTTAAGGTCAGGTAAAGGGTAGAGGGAGGTGTTAGGGTCAAGGGATATGGGTGGGGCTCAAATGGTCTAGGAGGGGAGGGGGGTTGGGAGGGGATAAAGGGGTTCAGGTTAGGTTCAGATGAGGAAAGGGGAGATTTAGGGTCAGGGTTAGGGTTTGGGTGGGGGGTAAGGTGTCTAGGGGGGGTTTTAAAGGGAGGGGGGTTGGGGTAGGGGGGTAAGGATTAGGGTCAGTTGAGGGGTGGGGAGGTTAGGGTCAGGGTAAGGGTTTGGGTAGGGGTAAGGTAGTGTACTAGGGGTCTAGGAGGGGATAAGGGGAGGGGAATTAGGGTAAGGGTCAAGATTAGGGTCAGGTAAGGGATGTGGAATTTAGGGTCAGGTTTGGGGTTTGGGTGGGGGTAGGGTAGTATACTAAGGGTCCAGGAGGGGGTAGGGGGAGGGGGGTTGGGGTGGGGAGGCTTAGGGTCAGGTGGGGGGCGGGGAGGTAGGGGACAGTGTTATGGGTGGGGCAGGGGGGAGGGGGGGAGGGAGGAGGGGAGAAGGGGGGGAGGGGGTAGGAGAGGGTGGGAGGGAGGGGGGGAGGGGGGGAGAAGGGGGGGAGGGGGTAGGAGAGGGTGGGAGGGAGGGGGGAATGGGGGTAGGAGTGGTATAGGAGGAGGACATTTGTGTTCTGTGTGTATCCATGGAGATGTATGTTATAATACCACACAGTAAGCAAGACACAGTAAACCACAGGCAAGGTTATCCAGACAGTAACAGTTTGGGTAATGTACAGTGATTGTAGGCTGGTCGTCATCTCGGTGGGCCCCCGACTGGGGGGGCGCGAGAGGCTGCACAGCAACGCAGATGGGTGGAAAAGGGGGGGGGGGGGGGTTTTAAGATGAGTGTATCAGTGGTGGGGAGGAGAGGGAACAAAACGACGGCTCGGGCTGGGTTAGGTATTTGTGTTGGGTTGGGTTTGAAACGACTGGTGTGTCTGTGGTGCACTGGCCTGCCGCATTATTCCCTCCCCAATTATGTGTTATGTATTTACTATGGTTGACTATGTGTGTGCTCTTTTACAGGATGTGTATGGTGTGCTGTGGTGTCCAAGAATCATATTGTGAGTGAGTAATCAGTTCTGACTATGTGTGTGTATTTATTGTGTTTTACTATGTGTACGTGTGTTCTTTTACAGGTCATGTATGTTGTTCTGTGGTTCCTGGAGGTCATGATGCAGGTGAGTAATCAGTTTTGGCTATGTGTCTGTAATTATTGTGTTAGTCTGTGTATATGTGTGTTCTTTTATAGTGTGTGTATGGTGTGTTATGGTTCCCGGGAGGTCATGAATGGGTGAGTGATGCATTGTGACTATGTGTACGTCTTTATAGCTTTGGGTTATGTGTATGCTTTTATACGAATTTGTATGATGTGTTGGGTACAGGCCCCCGAGGAGGGGGCTGTGATACAGGTCAGTGGTGTAATGTGATGTAGAGCTACTGTAGGAGGCTATGGGAAAGGGGGGGCACAGGGGTATAAGTGCTGTCAGGGGTTAGTAGTGGGGGTAAAACCATGCAGGGGGAGATGCCAGATCTCCCAAGTGCTGAGTAAAATAAGTGCTAGAAGTCAAATAAGTGCCATAAGAAGATAAAACATAAGTGCTATAAAACCATAAATACATGCATCCACACAATGATAAAAGGCATAAGAAAACATCACACATATGAATATAAAAGCATAAAAAACATAAATGTTAGTGGCCCCAGACATGGTAAGAGTGTAGGTAAACAGAGGGTTGTTGTTGTATTATGATGAGACCAGTTTGTATTCTTATTTTCCTGTTGTCACTTCCCCTCCCAGGGGGGCCTGTTGTATGTATGATTAGAGTTTTTCATTCAGACCTCCGGGTGTTATTGTTTGTAATGTTTCTATCCATCTGCGCTCCTGTGCCCTCCGTTGCCCCACCGTCCAGGAGGATTGTGCCTGAAGACCACAGATGGTGAGATGTGTGACGGTGTGTTCCTGAAAGTGTGTGATGAGGTGGGTGTCCAGTGTGCCTTTTTTGATGTTATACAGGTGTTGTTTGAGACGTGTGCTTATTGAGTGTGATGTTTCTCCTATATAGTGTTTGTGACAGAGTGTGCAGGTGATGATATAAACTACATTGGTTGTGTCCAGAGTGAGGAGGTTCCCTATTGGTGCAGAGGTGTGACTGTGTGGATTAGTGATGAATTTCCTAGGTCTAAAGTGTTCCTTAAGGGGTGTGGGTGATTTTATAGTGTTCCTGGTGAATTGTGCCTTGATGAGTATATCCTGTAGATTCTTGTTTTTCCGGTATGCTGTGATGAGTCTGTATGATTGGAGTGGTGTGTGTTCCTGCTGTGCTACCGTGAAGTTGTGTCTAAGTGCTGCGTGTAAAGCTGTCCTGCTGTGTGAAAAAGTGGCCACCAGGGGGATAAGTGTGGGCTGCTGGATAGAGGAGGACAATTGGGAAGTGTCTGGGTCCACTGAGGGGTCAGTCAGGTCCATTGATGTCCCGTGTACTGTCAGGTTCAGGTATGAGTCTGGGTCGTGGTTGCTGAGAGGGGGTGGGGTGGGGCGGGAAGGGGTGTGGCATAGGTAAGGGTCGTGGGGGAGGGGGGGCGGGGCAGGGTTAGGGTAAGGGGAGGAGGAGGGGGAGGGGAAGGGGGCGTGGCTTAGGGCCAGACCGTGAGTGTGCAGTCTGGTCTGGTTGGGGTGGTGAAGGGGGGAGGGGAGGACATTCTGTGGGTGAGAGGTGTTGGTGTGTGTGTGTGTATGTTGTGTCTCTGTGTGTATATGGGGGGTTGGCTGAGAGGGAGAGAGTGACGCCAGCGTGGTGTTCTTTATTGTCCTTAAAAATCTTTTGGAGTAATGTCTTTTTCTAAGTGCAGTGAAGAGTATGCCTATTGCTTCCTGTAAGTGCTGTTGTGTGGATGAGATTCTATGATACCGTATGATTTGTGATTTGATGATTCCTCTAAATGTATGCTTTGGGTGGTAACTGTGTTTATGTAGTAATGCGTGTGTGTCTGTGGGTTTGAAATATACTTTGGTCCTAAGTGTTTTGTGTGTGGGACTATGTGTATGGAAGTAAACTGTAGTGTCTAAAAAGTCAATGTTGTGTGTGTGTATAGTGTGTTTGATCTTGATGGATGCATGGTGGGTGTTCAGGGTGTTGATGAAGTCTGTAAATAAATCTAAGTGATGGGGCCAGATTCCTATGATGTCATCTAAAAACCGGTAGTACATGGTGGGTAGGTGTGTGCATTTTGCTAGCGCCTCTCTCTCCCACTCAGCCATGTATATGTTTGCGTAAGCGGGTGCGTATCTTTGGCCCATGGCCGTTCCCTGTACCTGTAGATATTGTTTATTGTCAAAAGTAAAGTTATTGCAGGTGAGACTAATTTCCAGTAGTGTTAGTAGTTCTTTATCCGGTCTGTGAATGTCTGGGTGACGTGAAAATGCTTTCTGTATTGCGGCTAGTCCGGCTTGTGTGTTAATATTAGTGTATAAACTATCGATATCTATAGTGAAGATGTATGCTTGGGAGGGAACGACCATGGACCTGATTTTATGTATGAAATCATATGTGTCCTTCAGGTAGCTGGGGTGTCTGCTGGAGAGGGGATTGAGGAAATGATCTATGTACTGTGAGATGTTGTTAGATTCGCTGCTGCAATCTGATACTATTGGCCGGCCAGGAGGAACCTCAAAGGGAATGGTCCATGTAGTTGGGTCTTTATGTATTTTTGGAAGTAGGTAAAAGAGTCTCTGTCGGGGTTGGTCTGGTCCCAGTAAGAAGTTATGTTGCTTGTATGTGATGTAACCGTGGCTGTAGATGGTGTGTAGTAGTTGTCTGAGTCTGGTCTGTGTCTGTTCTTGTATACTGTTATCTATGTGTTTGTAGTAAGTTGTGTTGGAGAGTTGCCTGTTGGCCTCTATTAAATACTGATATTTATCCATGATAATGATTTTGGAACCTTTATCTGCCGGTTTGATGACTATGTGTGGGTTGTTTTTAAGTTGGTTGATTGCTTCCCTCTCTGTATGTGTGATGTTATCAGTCCGGTCTGGTGTGGGTAGATAGATCTGTAGTGTATGTATGTTGTTGTGTATAAGTCGCCTAATTGGTTTCCCCACCCGGGAGGATGCAGGCTCCCAGGTGGAGGGGTGTATGAATGGTGTGTGGTCGTCGTTCGTGTTGTATTTAAAATAGTCAGTTATTTTAAGTCGTCTGTGGTAGTGATGGATATCCCTCTGAAGTTCCTCCTGGTCAAAGCTGGTGGGTTGTGGGATGAAGCTCAATCCCCTCTCCAGTAGTTGAATTTGGGCAGGGGTGGGGTGGAAGGATTTAGAAAGGTTAAGGATGTTGGAGGGGGCTGTAAGGGAAAAGGGGTTGGGTCTATCGCCCTCCTCTGGTCCAGCAGTAGGTGAACCCAGAGTGGGGGAGGGGGGAGGGGGCGTGGTCCGGGTGGGCGGGGTTAGTGCACACCGTGGGTTAGAATGTATGTGTGGAGGGGTTAGTGGCTAGGGGGAGTGCAATTGTGTCCACCAGTGTCTGAGAATTTTAGATGCCGTTATGCCCGTCCAGTGTATATTGTCACCCTCTGTGAAAAACTGTTCCCGTGGAATGCATGTGAGGTGAGGGAATTTAGTCCGGATGTGCTCATTGAGTGTTTTGAGATTGTGTTTGTCCCGTGTGTCCAGGTGTTGTGAAAAATGTATGAGGGGGATGTATATGGTGGCGTTAGGAAAGATTTCCTGTGATTTTCTGTACATAGATGTGATTTGTTTACGGGTGGTCTTTTCGGCACTTGTATCCTTGTTGTTGAGGCCCACCGAGATGACAAGCAGCTCTACTGTGGGGTCAACGGGTGTTTTGGTGATGATGCCTTCCATGTGCCAGATTTTTGCCCCCGGGTAACTGTCTATTTGTAGTCTGTTGTGAAAGTATAGTGGTATTCTGTGAAGGTTGGAGTCGCCGATGATGAGATATGGTTTGTGAGCCTGAATGTTCCAATCCTGCACTTTTCTGGAGTCCCTTGCCTTGTGATAAACTGGTTTGCTTCCTGTGGGACACTGTAATGTGGGTGCTGTGATTGAGGTAGGAGTGTGTGTGTATGTAGCGTGTGCTGGCATGAGTGTGTGTGTGGGTGTATGTGTGTGTGTGGGCGTGTGTATGGGTGTGTGTGTGTGTGTGGGTGTAGATGCGCGTGTGTCCGTGTGTGTGTTTGTGGTTGTGTGTGCATTTGTATGTGTGTGTGTGGATGGTATGTGTGTGTTGTTATGTGTGGGTGTAGGTGTGTGTGTGTCTATGTGTGTGTTTGTGATTGCATGTGTGTTAGTATGTGGGCGTGTGAGGGGTGTGTGTGTGTTTGTATGTGTATGTGTGGAGGGTGTGTGTATGTTTCTATGTGTGGGTGTATTTACCAATGTGTGTGTGTCTGTGTCTGGGGCAGCGTCGGTTGGCAGGGAGAGTCCCCCAGGCAGGTTTTTGTTTGGCTCAGACTGGGCTGTACTGGGAGGTTTCCCTTTAATATGCCCCTTTGTCATCATGATGTTGGTTGCCATGGTGTTGCTCTGCCTGCTGGGGGAGCTCTCCCCCCTTCCGGCGCCGCCTGTAGATGTAAAAATATGTTGTGTGGTTAGTGGGGTGTGTTGTATGTTGGGTGTATTAAATACTGGTGTGTGCGTTATGTCTGCTGTGTACCTGTTAGTGCTTGATATGTCTGTTGCATTCTTTGTCCTCTGTCCTATAACCACCCGGGCCTCTAGGGGTCTCGGTGTGGGTCTGTGGCTGGGTGGTGATGTGTGTAAGGAGGGGGATGGGGCAGGAAGGGGGGAAGAGGAGGAGCCATCAGGGGAGAAGGACAAGGAGAAATTAGCTGGGGGAATGGATAGGGGGGATAGAGAATGTATTGAAATGTTATGTAAATGTATGTTAGGGTCCAGTGTCTGAGGGGGAGTACCTGTGTTGGAGAATGAGTTGGGTGTGGAGGTTTGTGTGAGTGGTACGCGGGACCTAGGGGAAGAGGGGAATCCTCTCTCCTGCCCTTCTGTTTGGGGGAGAGAAGGTGAAGTGAGAGGGTGTTGTGACGGTGTGTTGGTATGTGCTGTAAGGGGCTGTGGAGTAAGGGAAGGGGTCTGTGAGATCAGTGTAGATGTTGGGTTAGGAGGGGAGGAGAGGAGGGAGGGGGGGAGGGAGGAGGGGAGGGAGGGGGGGAGGGAGGAAGGAGGGGAAGAGGTCAGGGGATCGTTGGGTAAGGTATGGGGGGAAGGGAGGGTAAGGGTCAGGGCTGGGATAGGAGGGATCAAGTCAGTCAGGTTGGGGTGGGGAGGGAGCTTGGTTATGGGTGGGTCGTGGGAGGGAGGGAGGAGAGTCAAGGTCGGGTTAGGAGGGGTCAGGTCAGTCTGGGTCAGGTGAGGGGAGGGCTTTACTCTAGGTGGGGTGCAAGGGGCAGGGGAGGTACGGGTCAAGACTGGGGTGGGAGGGGCTACGTCAGTCTGAGGGGAGTGAGGGGGAGACGTGACTGTAGGTAGGTCCTGGGGGGGAGGTGGGGGGGTAGGGTTTGGGGTCAGGGTGGGGAGGGACTGGTGGGGAGGGTCGTTACATTGGAAGCGGGGTGGGGGAGGTCGGGGTGGGGGGGGCCCACGCCTGCCCTGGTTAGGGTTGGCTGGGTGGGGTAGTACACCGCCCTGGGTGGGGTTGGTGATGGTGTTGGTGGTGGGCCTGCCTCTGTTGGGCAGGCTGAGTCTCCCCCTCCTCTGCAGGGGTGGGAAATCCTCCGTGGAGAAGGACGGGATGGGATTTGGGTATGGGTGGTGGGTAGTCAGAGGGGCTAGGGTGGGGTGGGGGGCGGGACAAGGATACGGACCCGTGGTAGGGTGAGGGTAAGAGGGGTTAGGATGGAGGAGGGAGAGAGACATGGGTAATGGCGGTACTGAGTGGGTGGGCGGGGCCAGGGAGGGCAGGGGGACAGGGAGGGGAGGAGAGGGGAGAGGGAGGGGTATTGGGTTAGAGGGGATGAGAGGAATGGGAGGGGGAAGGGGGTTGGGATGAGCAGGAGGGGGAGAAGTAGATGTGTGTGCATGTGTGTGTGTATGTTGTGTTGCGTGTGTGATGGATGGAAGGACGTGTAAAAGTGTGTTGACCTGGTCTCTTGTAGTGTGGGTGAGTCGTTGGCCGTACCGCTTCTCAGCCCATCCCATTGCAATTTGCAGTGCTATATCATTCCTTAACTGTGGCGGCTGTGTGAGAGAGGTGATAGTAGATTGGTAATGTAATTGAAGAATACCCATAATGCTATTCAACCAGGTTTTTGTACACCCAGTGACCTGTATGTATGTGGCTTCTGTGGGTGCTGCAGGTTTGATGAAATCAGTCAATCTATTGATCTGTCTCACCATGCCCGGGGGGTGAATATGTTCCTCCACCGCCCTATCTGCTACCCCCTTGTGGTGAACTGCTTGTATTAGTTTAAAGTATGTTTTTGCTTGCTTCCTAGTGTCTGCATCCGGTTCGTGGCCTAGTGGTGGTGCATATGTGATGAGTCTATCCCTAATGTTTGTGTGTCTAGGTGGTGCCTGTTCATGGTTCCTATATGTGGTGTATGCTTGTCTAGGTTGTGTGTAGTAGTTGTGTGGTGTGTGTCTGGGTGCATCTATTTGGTGTTGTATGTATCCAGTGGTGTAGTGTGGGGGTCTGTAGTGTTGTTGCGGCCTACTATGTGTATATGCATTAAAATGTGTGGGGTGTATGTTTGGTGTGGGTAGGAGTGGGCGTGTGTGTCTGTATGTGTGTGTGTGTGAGATGGGCCCAGTGTTTGGTGCCCGTACATTTGCAACATTCACACTGCGATACATAATGCATAAAATATAATAACAATGAATTGGAGAGATTTGGACAGCAAGTCAAGATGTAGTGTTGGCTTGCTGTCCAAACACGCTCTTACCGCCGTCCTGTAGTCTACTGTGCTCCCGTGGTCCCTCTGCGCGCAGGCTCTGGACTGTCCCCCACTGGTCTGGATCCGGTGGTGAGGTTGTTCCTTGCGGATGACAAACTGGTGTACTGGTGTAGGTTAAGAAGATCCAGCCAGGGTAAAATGACAGTTCCAGGACCCCGGGCCCAATGGCCTGAGAGCTTTTTCAGTAATCCAAACAGTTAAAAAGCGGCAGAGCCTCTCCAATAAAATCAAAACTTTAATGTTAAAAGTAATAAAATAGCCAAATGGCTAGGATTAAGATCACAGTATAAATCTTGAAAAAGTAAAAAGGCTATCCCTGACGTTTCGCAGTGTTCCTGCTTCATCAGAGGGATACCAAACACTGGGCTGGATGATCTTTTAGTAGTCCAGGGAGGTGAGCGGTTGAACCCTCCCTCCCAGGTGTGGTGCTTATTGATTGGCCGGGTTATTAGGGTGAGTGTTTGTGATTGGTGGTGTGCCCTATGATGATATTTGAATTTTGGCGGGAAAACTGCTGGATGTGGGTGTATATTATGCTCCATATTTGTAAATCCTCTGTTTGTGTGTGTGAGCAAATGTTACAAAACAGGAGGGTATAGTTCATATAAAAGAGATAAAAGCATATATAGAAAAGACAGGATATGTAAAATATATACAAGGGAAATGTTAAAATAAGAGGATAAAAGTGAACAAATGTAAAGTATAACAGGACTTTATTAAAGGTTTTATAGTGTTGTGAGTGTGATCCGCCGGGTATGGTGAGACAGGGCAAAGATTGTGTAGTGTATTGCAGTGTGTGTGTGCTTCTAAATGTGATGTGGTGGATTGCAATGGGGTGGGTGAGAAGGGGATCCGGTGGGATGTAATTATGTGTATGTATTTATTCCTTTTTAATCTATGTGTGTGTTTCTTATTCATTCTTGTAGGGTCCGTATGCTGTGGTTTCCTGAGGGGTCATGGTGTGGGTAAGTGATGTATTGTGACTATGTGTATGTCCCTTAATGTTTCATTGTATGTGTGTACTTCCTTTTCAGGGTCTTATTGTATATTTCTTGAGTTTGTTTATGATGTGAATTGTAGTCTATGTGATGTTATTAATCCATTGTTCTAATGTGTGTGGATGGGTGGGAGGAGGGGAGGAGGGGGGAGGGAGGGGGGAGGGATGAATAGGAAGGGGTTGTTTTGGAAGGGGAGTTGATTTGGGGTCAGGGTCACTGTCCCATAATCCCCTAGGGGTCTAGGAGGGGGTAAAAAGATAGGGGTTATTTGGTGGAGGGACCTTGGTTAAGGTCAGGTAAAGGGTAGAGGGAGGTGTTAGGGTCAAGGGATATGGGTGGGGCTCAAATGGTCTAGGAGGGGAGGGGGGTTGGGAGGGGATAAAGGGGTTCAGGTTAGGTTCAGATGAGGAAAGGGGAGATTTAGGGTCAGGGTTAGGGTTTGGGTGGGGGGTAAGGTGTCTAGGGGGGGTTTTAAAGGGAGGGGGGTTGGGGTAGGGGGGTAAGGATTAGGGTCAGTTGAGGGGTGGGGAGGTTAGGGTCAGGGTAAGGGTTTGGGTAGGGGTAAGGTAGTGTACTAGGGGTCTAGGAGGGGATAAGGGGAGGGGAATTAGGGTAAGGGTCAAGATTAGGGTCAGGTAAGGGATGTGGAATTTAGGGTCAGGTTTGGGGTTTGGGTGGGGGTAGGGTAGTATACTAAGGGTCCAGGAGGGGGTAGGGGGAGGGGGGTTGGGGTGGGGAGGCTTAGGGTCAGGTGGGGGGCGGGGAGGTAGGGGACAGTGTTATGGGTGGGGCAGGGGGGAGGGGGGGAGGGAGGAGGGGAGAAGGGGGGGAGGGGGTAGGAGAGGGTGGGAGGGAGGGGGGGAGGGGGGGAGAAGGGGGGGAGGGGGTAGGAGAGGGTGGGAGGGAGGGGGGAATGGGGGTAGGAGTGGTATAGGAGGAGGACATTTGTGTTCTGTGTGTATCCATGGAGATGTATGTTATAATACCACACAGTAAGCAAGACACAGTAAACCACAGGCAAGGTTATCCAGACAGTAACAGTTTGGGTAATGTACAGTGATTGTAGGCTGGTCGTCATCTCGGTGGGCCCCCGACTGGGGGGGCGCGAGAGGCTGCACAGCAACGCAGATGGGTGGAAAAGGGGGGGGGGGGGGGGTTTTAAGATGAGTGTATCAGTGGTGGGGAGGAGAGGGAACAAAACGACGGCTCGGGCTGGGTTAGGTATTTGTGTTGGGTTGGGTTTGAAACGACTGGTGTGTCTGTGGTGCACTGGCCTGCCGCATTATTCCCTCCCCAATTATGTGTTATGTATTTACTATGGTTGACTATGTGTGTGCTCTTTTACAGGATGTGTATGGTGTGCTGTGGTGTCCAAGAATCATATTGTGAGTGAGTAATCAGTTCTGACTATGTGTGTGTATTTATTGTGTTTTACTATGTGTACGTGTGTTCTTTTACAGGTCATGTATGTTGTTCTGTGGTTCCTGGAGGTCATGATGCAGGTGAGTAATCAGTTTTGGCTATGTGTCTGTAATTATTGTGTTAGTCTGTGTATATGTGTGTTCTTTTATAGTGTGTGTATGGTGTGTTATGGTTCCCGGGAGGTCATGAATGGGTGAGTGATGCATTGTGACTATGTGTACGTCTTTATAGCTTTGGGTTATGTGTATGCTTTTATACGAATTTGTATGATGTGTTGGGTACAGGCCCCCGAGGAGGGGGCTGTGATACAGGTCAGTGGTGTAATGTGATGTAGAGCTACTGTAGGAGGCTATGGGAAAGGGGGGGCACAGGGGTATAAGTGCTGTCAGGGGTTAGTAGTGGGGGTAAAACCATGCAGGGGGAGATGCCAGATCTCCCAAGTGCTGAGTAAAATAAGTGCTAGAAGTCAAATAAGTGCCATAAGAAGATAAAACATAAGTGCTATAAAACCATAAATACATGCATCCACACAATGATAAAAGGCATAAGAAAACATCACACATATGAATATAAAAGCATAAAAAACATAAATGTTAGTGGCCCCAGACATGGTAAGAGTGTAGGTAAACAGAGGGTTGTTGTTGTATTATGATGAGACCAGTTTGTATTCTTATTTTCCTGTTGTCACTTCCCCTCCCAGGGGGGCCTGTTGTATGTATGATTAGAGTTTTTCATTCAGACCTCCGGGTGTTATTGTTTGTAATGTTTCTATCCATCTGCGCTCCTGTGCCCTCCGTTGCCCCACCGTCCAGGAGGATTGTGCCTGAAGACCACAGATGGTGAGATGTGTGACGGTGTGTTCCTGAAAGTGTGTGATGAGGTGGGTGTCCAGTGTGCCTTTTTTGATGTTATACAGGTGTTGTTTGAGACGTGTGCTTATTGAGTGTGATGTTTCTCCTATATAGTGTTTGTGACAGAGTGTGCAGGTGATGATATAAACTACATTGGTTGTGTCCAGAGTGAGGAGGTTCCCTATTGGTGCAGAGGTGTGACTGTGTGGATTAGTGATGAATTTCCTAGGTCTAAAGTGTTCCTTAAGGGGTGTGGGTGATTTTATAGTGTTCCTGGTGAATTGTGCCTTGATGAGTATATCCTGTAGATTCTTGTTTTTCCGGTATGCTGTGATGAGTCTGTATGATTGGAGTGGTGTGTGTTCCTGCTGTGCTACCGTGAAGTTGTGTCTAAGTGCTGCGTGTAAAGCTGTCCTGCTGTGTGAAAAAGTGGCCACCAGGGGGATAAGTGTGGGCTGCTGGATAGAGGAGGACAATTGGGAAGTGTCTGGGTCCACTGAGGGGTCAGTCAGGTCCATTGATGTCCCGTGTACTGTCAGGTTCAGGTATGAGTCTGGGTCGTGGTTGCTGAGAGGGGGTGGGGTGGGGCGGGAAGGGGTGTGGCATAGGTAAGGGTCGTGGGGGAGGGGGGGCGGGGCAGGGTTAGGGTAAGGGGAGGAGGAGGGGGAGGGGAAGGGGGCGTGGCTTAGGGCCAGACCGTGAGTGTGCAGTCTGGTCTGGTTGGGGTGGTGAAGGGGGGAGGGGAGGACATTCTGTGGGTGAGAGGTGTTGGTGTGTGTGTGTGTATGTTGTGTCTCTGTGTGTATATGGGGGGTTGGCTGAGAGGGAGAGAGTGACGCCAGCGTGGTGTTCTTTATTGTCCTTAAAAATCTTTTGGAGTAATGTCTTTTTCTAAGTGCAGTGAAGAGTATGCCTATTGCTTCCTGTAAGTGCTGTTGTGTGGATGAGATTCTATGATACCGTATGATTTGTGATTTGATGATTCCTCTAAATGTATGCTTTGGGTGGTAACTGTGTTTATGTAGTAATGCGTGTGTGTCTGTGGGTTTGAAATATACTTTGGTCCTAAGTGTTTTGTGTGTGGGACTATGTGTATGGAAGTAAACTGTAGTGTCTAAAAAGTCAATGTTGTGTGTGTGTATAGTGTGTTTGATCTTGATGGATGCATGGTGGGTGTTCAGGGTGTTGATGAAGTCTGTAAATAAATCTAAGTGATGGGGCCAGATTCCTATGATGTCATCTAAAAACCGGTAGTACATGGTGGGTAGGTGTGTGCATTTTGCTAGCGCCTCTCTCTCCCACTCAGCCATGTATATGTTTGCGTAAGCGGGTGCGTATCTTTGGCCCATGGCCGTTCCCTGTACCTGTAGATATTGTTTATTGTCAAAAGTAAAGTTATTGCAGGTGAGACTAATTTCCAGTAGTGTTAGTAGTTCTTTATCCGGTCTGTGAATGTCTGGGTGACGTGAAAATGCTTTCTGTATTGCGGCTAGTCCGGCTTGTGTGTTAATATTAGTGTATAAACTATCGATATCTATAGTGAAGATGTATGCTTGGGAGGGAACGACCATGGACCTGATTTTATGTATGAAATCATATGTGTCCTTCAGGTAGCTGGGGTGTCTGCTGGAGAGGGGATTGAGGAAATGATCTATGTACTGTGAGATGTTGTTAGATTCGCTGCTGCAATCTGATACTATTGGCCGGCCAGGAGGAACCTCAAAGGGAATGGTCCATGTAGTTGGGTCTTTATGTATTTTTGGAAGTAGGTAAAAGAGTCTCTGTCGGGGTTGGTCTGGTCCCAGTAAGAAGTTATGTTGCTTGTATGTGATGTAACCGTGGCTGTAGATGGTGTGTAGTAGTTGTCTGAGTCTGGTCTGTGTCTGTTCTTGTATACTGTTATCTATGTGTTTGTAGTAAGTTGTGTTGGAGAGTTGCCTGTTGGCCTCTATTAAATACTGATATTTATCCATGATAATGATTTTGGAACCTTTATCTGCCGGTTTGATGACTATGTGTGGGTTGTTTTTAAGTTGGTTGATTGCTTCCCTCTCTGTATGTGTGATGTTATCAGTCCGGTCTGGTGTGGGTAGATAGATCTGTAGTGTATGTATGTTGTTGTGTATAAGTCGCCTAATTGGTTTCCCCACCCGGGAGGATGCAGGCTCCCAGGTGGAGGGGTGTATGAATGGTGTGTGGTCGTCGTTCGTGTTGTATTTAAAATAGTCAGTTATTTTAAGTCGTCTGTGGTAGTGATGGATATCCCTCTGAAGTTCCTCCTGGTCAAAGCTGGTGGGTTGTGGGATGAAGCTCAATCCCCTCTCCAGTAGTTGAATTTGGGCAGGGGTGGGGTGGAAGGATTTAGAAAGGTTAAGGATGTTGGAGGGGGCTGTAAGGGAAAAGGGGTTGGGTCTATCGCCCTCCTCTGGTCCAGCAGTAGGTGAACCCAGAGTGGGGGAGGGGGGAGGGGGCGTGGTCCGGGTGGGCGGGGTTAGTGCACACCGTGGGTTAGAATGTATGTGTGGAGGGGTTAGTGGCTAGGGGGAGTGCAATTGTGTCCACCAGTGTCTGAGAATTTTAGATGCCGTTATGCCCGTCCAGTGTATATTGTCACCCTCTGTGAAAAACTGTTCCCGTGGAATGCATGTGAGGTGAGGGAATTTAGTCCGGATGTGCTCATTGAGTGTTTTGAGATTGTGTTTGTCCCGTGTGTCCAGGTGTTGTGAAAAATGTATGAGGGGGATGTATATGGTGGCGTTAGGAAAGATTTCCTGTGATTTTCTGTACATAGATGTGATTTGTTTACGGGTGGTCTTTTCGGCACTTGTATCCTTGTTGTTGAGGCCCACCGAGATGACAAGCAGCTCTACTGTGGGGTCAACGGGTGTTTTGGTGATGATGCCTTCCATGTGCCAGATTTTTGCCCCCGGGTAACTGTCTATTTGTAGTCTGTTGTGAAAGTATAGTGGTATTCTGTGAAGGTTGGAGTCGCCGATGATGAGATATGGTTTGTGAGCCTGAATGTTCCAATCCTGCACTTTTCTGGAGTCCCTTGCCTTGTGATAAACTGGTTTGCTTCCTGTGGGACACTGTAATGTGGGTGCTGTGATTGAGGTAGGAGTGTGTGTGTATGTAGCGTGTGCTGGCATGAGTGTGTGTGTGGGTGTATGTGTGTGTGTGGGCGTGTGTATGGGTGTGTGTGTGTGTGTGGGTGTAGATGCGCGTGTGTCCGTGTGTGTGTTTGTGGTTGTGTGTGCATTTGTATGTGTGTGTGTGGATGGTATGTGTGTGTTGTTATGTGTGGGTGTAGGTGTGTGTGTGTCTATGTGTGTGTTTGTGATTGCATGTGTGTTAGTATGTGGGCGTGTGAGGGGTGTGTGTGTGTTTGTATGTGTATGTGTGGAGGGTGTGTGTATGTTTCTATGTGTGGGTGTATTTACCAATGTGTGTGTGTCTGTGTCTGGGGCAGCGTCGGTTGGCAGGGAGAGTCCCCCAGGCAGGTTTTTGTTTGGCTCAGACTGGGCTGTACTGGGAGGTTTCCCTTTAATATGCCCCTTTGTCATCATGATGTTGGTTGCCATGGTGTTGCTCTGCCTGCTGGGGGAGCTCTCCCCCCTTCCGGCGCCGCCTGTAGATGTAAAAATATGTTGTGTGGTTAGTGGGGTGTGTTGTATGTTGGGTGTATTAAATACTGGTGTGTGCGTTATGTCTGCTGTGTACCTGTTAGTGCTTGATATGTCTGTTGCATTCTTTGTCCTCTGTCCTATAACCACCCGGGCCTCTAGGGGTCTCGGTGTGGGTCTGTGGCTGGGTGGTGATGTGTGTAAGGAGGGGGATGGGGCAGGAAGGGGGGAAGAGGAGGAGCCATCAGGGGAGAAGGACAAGGAGAAATTAGCTGGGGGAATGGATAGGGGGGATAGAGAATGTATTGAAATGTTATGTAAATGTATGTTAGGGTCCAGTGTCTGAGGGGGAGTACCTGTGTTGGAGAATGAGTTGGGTGTGGAGGTTTGTGTGAGTGGTACGCGGGACCTAGGGGAAGAGGGGAATCCTCTCTCCTGCCCTTCTGTTTGGGGGAGAGAAGGTGAAGTGAGAGGGTGTTGTGACGGTGTGTTGGTATGTGCTGTAAGGGGCTGTGGAGTAAGGGAAGGGGTCTGTGAGATCAGTGTAGATGTTGGGTTAGGAGGGGAGGAGAGGAGGGAGGGGGGGAGGGAGGAGGGGAGGGAGGGGGGGAGGGAGGAAGGAGGGGAAGAGGTCAGGGGATCGTTGGGTAAGGTATGGGGGGAAGGGAGGGTAAGGGTCAGGGCTGGGATAGGAGGGATCAAGTCAGTCAGGTTGGGGTGGGGAGGGAGCTTGGTTATGGGTGGGTCGTGGGAGGGAGGGAGGAGAGTCAAGGTCGGGTTAGGAGGGGTCAGGTCAGTCTGGGTCAGGTGAGGGGAGGGCTTTACTCTAGGTGGGGTGCAAGGGGCAGGGGAGGTACGGGTCAAGACTGGGGTGGGAGGGGCTACGTCAGTCTGAGGGGAGTGAGGGGGAGACGTGACTGTAGGTAGGTCCTGGGGGGGAGGTGGGGGGGTAGGGTTTGGGGTCAGGGTGGGGAGGGACTGGTGGGGAGGGTCGTTACATTGGAAGCGGGGTGGGGGAGGTCGGGGTGGGGGGGGCCCACGCCTGCCCTGGTTAGGGTTGGCTGGGTGGGGTAGTACACCGCCCTGGGTGGGGTTGGTGATGGTGTTGGTGGTGGGCCTGCCTCTGTTGGGCAGGCTGAGTCTCCCCCTCCTCTGCAGGGGTGGGAAATCCTCCGTGGAGAAGGACGGGATGGGATTTGGGTATGGGTGGTGGGTAGTCAGAGGGGCTAGGGTGGGGTGGGGGGCGGGACAAGGATACGGACCCGTGGTAGGGTGAGGGTAAGAGGGGTTAGGATGGAGGAGGGAGAGAGACATGGGTAATGGCGGTACTGAGTGGGTGGGCGGGGCCAGGGAGGGCAGGGGGACAGGGAGGGGAGGAGAGGGGAGAGGGAGGGGTATTGGGTTAGAGGGGATGAGAGGAATGGGAGGGGGAAGGGGGTTGGGATGAGCAGGAGGGGGAGAAGTAGATGTGTGTGCATGTGTGTGTGTATGTTGTGTTGCGTGTGTGATGGATGGAAGGACGTGTAAAAGTGTGTTGACCTGGTCTCTTGTAGTGTGGGTGAGTCGTTGGCCGTACCGCTTCTCAGCCCATCCCATTGCAATTTGCAGTGCTATATCATTCCTTAACTGTGGCGGCTGTGTGAGAGAGGTGATAGTAGATTGGTAATGTAATTGAAGAATACCCATAATGCTATTCAACCAGGTTTTTGTACACCCAGTGACCTGTATGTATGTGGCTTCTGTGGGTGCTGCAGGTTTGATGAAATCAGTCAATCTATTGATCTGTCTCACCATGCCCGGGGGGTGAATATGTTCCTCCACCGCCCTATCTGCTACCCCCTTGTGGTGAACTGCTTGTATTAGTTTAAAGTATGTTTTTGCTTGCTTCCTAGTGTCTGCATCCGGTTCGTGGCCTAGTGGTGGTGCATATGTGATGAGTCTATCCCTAATGTTTGTGTGTCTAGGTGGTGCCTGTTCATGGTTCCTATATGTGGTGTATGCTTGTCTAGGTTGTGTGTAGTAGTTGTGTGGTGTGTGTCTGGGTGCATCTATTTGGTGTTGTATGTATCCAGTGGTGTAGTGTGGGGGTCTGTAGTGTTGTTGCGGCCTACTATGTGTATATGCATTAAAATGTGTGGGGTGTATGTTTGGTGTGGGTAGGAGTGGGCGTGTGTGTCTGTATGTGTGTGTGTGTGAGATGGGCCCAGTGTTTGGTGCCCGTACATTTGCAACATTCACACTGCGATACATAATGCATAAAATATAATAACAATGAATTGGAGAGATTTGGACAGCAAGTCAAGATGTAGTGTTGGCTTGCTGTCCAAACACGCTCTTACCGCCGTCCTGTAGTCTACTGTGCTCCCGTGGTCCCTCTGCGCGCAGGCTCTGGACTGTCCCCCACTGGTCTGGATCCGGTGGTGAGGTTGTTCCTTGCGGATGACAAACTGGTGTACTGGTGTAGGTTAAGAAGATCCAGCCAGGGTAAAATGACAGTTCCAGGACCCCGGGCCCAATGGCCTGAGAGCTTTTTCAGTAATCCAAACAGTTAAAAAGCGGCAGAGCCTCTCCAATAAAATCAAAACTTTAATGTTAAAAGTAATAAAATAGCCAAATGGCTAGGATTAAGATCACAGTATAAATCTTGAAAAAGTAAAAAGGCTATCCCTGACGTTTCGCAGTGTTCCTGCTTCATCAGAGGGATACCAAACACTGGGCTGGATGATCTTTTAGTAGTCCAGGGAGGTGAGCGGTTGAACCCTCCCTCCCAGGTGTGGTGCTTATTGATTGGCCGGGTTATTAGGGTGAGTGTTTGTGATTGGTGGTGTGCCCTATGATGATATTTGAATTTTGGCGGGAAAACTGCTGGATGTGGGTGTATATTATGCTCCATATTTGTAAATCCTCTGTTTGTGTGTGTGAGCAAATGTTACAAAACAGGAGGGTATAGTTCATATAAAAGAGATAAAAGCATATATAGAAAAGACAGGATATGTAAAATATATACAAGGGAAATGTTAAAATAAGAGGATAAAAGTGAACAAATGTAAAGTATAACAGGACTTTATTAAAGGTTTTATAGTGTTGTGAGTGTGATCCGCCGGGTATGGTGAGACAGGGCAAAGATTGTGTAGTGTATTGCAGTGTGTGTGTGCTTCTAAATGTGATGTGGTGGATTGCAATGGGGTGGGTGAGAAGGGGATCCGGTGGGATGTAATTATGTGTATGTATTTATTCCTTTTTAATCTATGTGTGTGTTTCTTATTCATTCTTGTAGGGTCCGTATGCTGTGGTTTCCTGAGGGGTCATGGTGTGGGTAAGTGATGTATTGTGACTATGTGTATGTCCCTTAATGTTTCATTGTATGTGTGTACTTCCTTTTCAGGGTCTTATTGTATATTTCTTGAGTTTGTTTATGATGTGAATTGTAGTCTATGTGATGTTATTAATCCATTGTTCTAATGTGTGTGGATGGGTGGGAGGAGGGGAGGAGGGGGGAGGGAGGGGGGAGGGATGAATAGGAAGGGGTTGTTTTGGAAGGGGAGTTGATTTGGGGTCAGGGTCACTGTCCCATAATCCCCTAGGGGTCTAGGAGGGGGTAAAAAGATAGGGGTTATTTGGTGGAGGGACCTTGGTTAAGGTCAGGTAAAGGGTAGAGGGAGGTGTTAGGGTCAAGGGATATGGGTGGGGCTCAAATGGTCTAGGAGGGGAGGGGGGTTGGGAGGGGATAAAGGGGTTCAGGTTAGGTTCAGATGAGGAAAGGGGAGATTTAGGGTCAGGGTTAGGGTTTGGGTGGGGGGTAAGGTGTCTAGGGGGGGTTTTAAAGGGAGGGGGGTTGGGGTAGGGGGGTAAGGATTAGGGTCAGTTGAGGGGTGGGGAGGTTAGGGTCAGGGTAAGGGTTTGGGTAGGGGTAAGGTAGTGTACTAGGGGTCTAGGAGGGGATAAGGGGAGGGGAATTAGGGTAAGGGTCAAGATTAGGGTCAGGTAAGGGATGTGGAATTTAGGGTCAGGTTTGGGGTTTGGGTGGGGGTAGGGTAGTATACTAAGGGTCCAGGAGGGGGTAGGGGGAGGGGGGTTGGGGTGGGGAGGCTTAGGGTCAGGTGGGGGGCGGGGAGGTAGGGGACAGTGTTATGGGTGGGGCAGGGGGGAGGGGGGGAGGGAGGAGGGGAGAAGGGGGGGAGGGGGTAGGAGAGGGTGGGAGGGAGGGGGGGAGGGGGGGAGAAGGGGGGGAGGGGGTAGGAGAGGGTGGGAGGGAGGGGGGAATGGGGGTAGGAGTGGTATAGGAGGAGGACATTTGTGTTCTGTGTGTATCCATGGAGATGTATGTTATAATACCACACAGTAAGCAAGACACAGTAAACCACAGGCAAGGTTATCCAGACAGTAACAGTTTGGGTAATGTACAGTGATTGTAGGCTGGTCGTCATCTCGGTGGGCCCCCGACTGGGGGGGCGCGAGAGGCTGCACAGCAACGCAGATGGGTGGAAAAGGGGGGGGGGGGGGGGGGGTTTTAAGATGAGTGTATCAGTGGTGGGGAGGAGAGGGAACAAAACGACGGCTCGGGCTGGGTTAGGTATTTGTGTTGGGTTGGGTTTGAAACGACTGGTGTGTCTGTGGTGCACTGGCCTGCCGCATTATTCCCTCCCCAATTATGTGTTATGTATTTACTATGGTTGACTATGTGTGTGCTCTTTTACAGGATGTGTATGGTGTGCTGTGGTGTCCAAGAATCATATTGTGAGTGAGTAATCAGTTCTGACTATGTGTGTGTATTTATTGTGTTTTACTATGTGTACGTGTGTTCTTTTACAGGTCATGTATGTTGTTCTGTGGTTCCTGGAGGTCATGATGCAGGTGAGTAATCAGTTTTGGCTATGTGTCTGTAATTATTGTGTTAGTCTGTGTATATGTGTGTTCTTTTATAGTGTGTGTATGGTGTGTTATGGTTCCCGGGAGGTCATGAATGGGTGAGTGATGCATTGTGACTATGTGTACGTCTTTATAGCTTTGGGTTATGTGTATGCTTTTATACGAATTTGTATGATGTGTTGGGTACAGGCCCCCGAGGAGGGGGCTGTGACACAGGTCAGTGGTGTAATGTGATGTAGAGCTACTGTAGGAGGCTATGGGAAAGGGGGGGCACAGGGGTATAAGTGCTGTCAGGGGTTAGTAGTGGGGGTAAAACCATGCAGGGGGAGATGCCAGATCTCCCAAGTGCTGAGTAAAATAAGTGCTAGAAGTCAAATAAGTGCCATAAGAAGATAAAACATAAGTGCTATAAAACCATAAATACATGCATCCACACAATGATAAAAGGCATAAGAAAACATCACACATATGAATATAAAAGCATAAAAAACATAAATGTTAGTGGCCCCAGACATGGTAAGAGTGTAGGTAAACAGAGGGTTGTTGTTGTATTATGATGAGACCAGTTTGTATTCTTATTTTCCTGTTGTCACTTCCCCTCCCAGGGGGGCCTGTTGTATGTATGATTAGAGTTTTTCATTCAGACCTCCGGGTGTTATTGTTTGTAATGTTTCTATCCATCTGCGCTCCTGTGCCCTCCGTTGCCCCACCGTCCAGGAGGATTGTGCCTGAAGACCACAGATGGTGAGATGTGTGACGGTGTGTTCCTGAAAGTGTGTGATGAGGTGGGTGTCCAGTGTGCCTTTTTTGATGTTATACAGGTGTTGTTTGAGACGTGTGCTTATTGAGTGTGATGTTTCTCCTATATAGTGTTTGTGACAGAGTGTGCAGGTGATGATATAAACTACATTGGTTGTGTCCAGAGTGAGGAGGTTCCCTATTGGTGCAGAGGTGTGACTGTGTGGATTAGTGATGAATTTCCTAGGTCTAAAGTGTTCCTTAAGGGGTGTGGGTGATTTTATAGTGTTCCTGGTGAATTGTGCCTTGATGAGTATATCCTGTAGATTCTTGTTTTTCCGGTATGCTAGGGTTAGGGTTAGGGTTAGGGTTAGGGTTAGGGTTAGGGTTAGGGTTAGGGTTAGGGTTAGGGTTAGTGGTTAGGGTTAGGGTTAGGGTTAGGGTTAGGGTTAGGGTTAGGGTTAGGGTTAGGGTTAGGGTTGGGTTAGGGTTAGGGTTAGGGTTAGGGTTAGGGTTAGGGTTAGGGTTAGGGTTAGAGGGTTAGGGTTAGGGTTAGGGTTAGGGTTAGGGTTAGGGTTAGGGTTAGGGTTAGGGGTTAGGGTTAGGGTTAGGGTTAGGGTTAGGGTTAGGGTTAGGGTTAGGGGTTAGGGTTAGGGTTAGGGTTAGGGTTAGGGTTAGGGTTAGGGTTAGGGTTAGGTATTTGTGTTGGGTTGGGTTTGAAACGACTGGTGTGTCTGTGGTGCACTGGCCTGCCGCATTATTCCCTCCCCAACTATGTGTTGTGTATTTACTATGGTAGACTATGTGTATGCTCTTTTACAGGATGTGTATGGTGTGCTGTGGTGTCCAAGGATCATATTGTGGGTGAGTAATCAGTTCTGGCTATGTGTGTGTATTTACTGTGTTTACTATGTGTACGTGTGTTCTTTTACAGGTCATATATGTTGTTCTGTGGTTCCTGGAGGTCATGATGCAGGTGCGTAATCAGTTTTGGCTATGTGTCTGTAATTATTATGTTGGTCTGTGTATATGTGTGTTCTTTTATAGTGTGTGTATAGTGTATTATGGTTCCCGGGAGGTCATGAATGGGTGAATGATGCATTGTGACTATGTGTACGTCTTTATAGCTTTGGGTTATGTGTATGCTTTTATGCGAATTTGTATGATGTGTTGGGTACAGGCCCCCGAGGAGGGGGCTGTGACACAGGTCAGTGGTGTAATGTTATGTAGGGCTACTGTAGGAAGCTATGGGAAAGGGGGGGCACAGGGGTATAAGTGCTATCAGGGGTTAGTAGTGGGGGTAAAACCATGCAGGGGGAGATGCCAGATCTCCCAAGTGCTGAGTAAAATAAGTGCTAAAAGTCAATAAGTGCCATAAGAAGATAAAAACATAAGTGCTATAAAATCATAAATACATGCATCCACACAATGATAAAAGGCATAAGAAAACATCACACATAAGAATATAAAAGCATAAAAAACATAAATGTTAGTGGCCCCAGACAAGGTAAGAGTGTAGGTAAACAGAGGGTTGTTGTTGTATTATGATGAGACCAGTTTGTATTCTTATTTCCCTGTTGTCACTTCCCCTCCCAGGGGGGCCTGTTGTATGTATGATTAAAGTTTTTCATTCAGACCTCCGGGTGTTATTGTTTGTAATGTTTCTATCCATCTGCGTTCCTGTGCCCTCCGTTGCCCCACCGTCCAGGAGGATTGTGCCTGAAGACCACAGATGGTGAGATGTGTGACGGTGTGTTCCTGAAAGTGTGTGATGAGGTGGGTGTCCAGTGTGCCTTTTTTGATATTATACAGGTGTTGTTTGAGACGTGTGCTTATTGAGTGTGATGTTTCCCCTATATAGTGTTTGTGACAGAGTGTGCAGGTGATGATATAAACTACATTGGTTGTGTCCAGAGTGAGGAGGTTCCCTATTGGTGCAGAGGTGTGACTGTGTGGGTTAGTGATGAATTTCCTAGGTCTAAAGTGTTCCTTAAGGGGTGTGGGTGGTTTTATAGTGTTCCTGGTGAATTGTGCCTTGATGAGTATATCCTGTAGATTCTTGTTTTTCCGGTATGCTGTGATGAGCCTGTATGATTGGAGTGGTGTGTGTTCCTGCTGTGCTACCGTGAAGTTGTGTCTAAGTGCTGCGTGTAAAGCTGTCCTGCTGTGTGAAAAAGTGGCCACCAGGGGGATAAGTGTGGGCTGCTGGATAGAGGAGGACAATTGGGAAGTGTCTGGGTCCACTGAGGGGTCAGTCAGGTCCGTTGATGTCCCGTGTACTGTCAGGTTCAGGTATGAGTCTGGGTCGTGGTTGCTGAGAGGGGGTGGGGTGGGGCGGGTGGGGGTGTGGCATAGGTAAGGGTCGTGGGGGAGGGGGGGCGGGGCAGGGTAAGGGGAGGAGGAGGGGGAGGGGAAGGGGGCGTGGCTTAGGGCCAGACCGTGGGTGTGCAGTCTGGTCTGGTTGGGGTGGTGAGGGGGGGAGGGGAGGGCATTCTGTGGATGAGGGATGTTGGTGTGTGTGTGTTGTGTCTGTGTGTGTATATGGGGGGTTGGCTGAGAGGGAGAGAGTGACGCCAGCGTGGTGTTTTTTATTGTTCTAAGAAATCTTTTGGAGTAGTGTCTTTTTCTAAGTGCAGTGAAGAGTATGCCTATTGCTTCCTGTAGGTGCTGTTGTGTGGATGAGATTCTATGGTACCGTATGATTTGTGATTTAATGATTCCTCTAAATGTATGCTTTGGGTGGTAACTGTGTTTATGTAGTAGTGCGTGTGTGTCCGTGGGTTTGAAATATACCTTGGTCCTAAGTGTTTTGTGTGTGGGACTATGTGTATGGAAGTAAACTGTAGTGTCTAAAAAATCGATCTCCTGTGTGTGTATGGTGTGTTTGATCTTGATGGATGCATGGTGGGTGTTCAGGGTGTTGATGAAATCTGTAAATAAATCTAAGTGATGGGGCCAGATTCCTATAATGTCGTCTAAAAACCGGTAGTACATGGTGGGTAGGTGTGTGCATTTTGCTAGCGCCTCTCTCTCCCACTCAGCCATGTATATGTTTGCGTAAGCGGGTGCGTATCTTTGGCCCATGGCCGTTCCCTGTACCTGTAGATATTGTTTATTGTCAAAAGTAAAGTTATTGCAGGTGAGGCTAATTTCCAGTAGTGTTAGTAGTTCTTTATCCGGTCTGTGAATGTCTGGGTGACGTGAAAATGCTTTCTGTATTGCGGCTAGTCCGGCTTGTGTGTTAATATTAGTGTATAAACTATCGATATCTATAGTGAAGATGTATGCTTGGGAGGGAACGACCATGGACCTGATTTTATGTATGAAATCATATGTGTCCTTCAGGTAGCTGGGGTGTCTGCTGGAGAGGGGATTGAGGAAATGGTCTATGTACTGTGAGATGTTGTTAGATTCGCTGCTGCAATCTGAGACTATTGGCCGGCCAGGAGGAACCTGAAAGGGAATGGTCCATGTTGTTGGGTCTTTATGTATTTTTGGAAGTAGGTAAAAGAGTCTCTGTCGGGGTTGGTCTGGTCCCAGTAAGAAGTTATGTTGCTTGTATGTGATGTAACCGTGACTGTAGATGGTGTGTAGTATTTGTCTGAGTCTGGTCTGTGTCTGTTCTTGTATACTGTTGTCTATGTGTTTGTAGTAGGTTGTATTGGAGAGTTGCCTGTTGGCCTCTATTAAATACTGATATTTATCCATGATAATGATTTTGGAACCTTTATCTGCCGGTTTGATGACTATGTGTGGGTTGTTTTTAAGTTGGTTGATTGCTTCCCTCTCTATATGTGTGATGTTATCAGTCCGGTCTGGTGTGGGTAGATAGATCTGTAGTGTATGTATGTTGTTGTGTATAAGTCGCCTAATTGGTTTCCCCACCCGGGAGGATGCAGGCTCCCAGGTGGAGGGGTGTATGAATGGTGTGTGGTCGTCGTTCGTGTTGTATTTAAAATAGTCAGTTATTTTAAGTCGTCTGTGGTAGTGATGGATATCCCTCTGAAGTTCCTCCTGGTCAAAGCTGGTGGGTTGTGGGATGAAGCTCAATCCCCTCTCCAGTAGTTGAATTTGGGCAGGGGTGGGGTGGAAGGATTTAGAAAGGTTAAGGATGTTGGAGGGGGCTGTAAGGGAAAAGGGGTTGGGTCTATCGCCCTCCTCTGGTCCAGCAGTAGGTGAACCCAGAGTGGGGGAGGGGGGAGGGGGCGTGGTCCGGGTGGGCGGGGTTAGTGCACACCGTGGGTTAGAATGTATGTGTGGAGGGGTTAGTGGCTAGGGGGAGTGCAATTGTGTCCACCAGTGTCTGAGAATTTTAGATGCCGTTATGCCCGTCCAGTGTATATTGTCACCCTCTGTGAAAAACTGCTCCCGTGGAATGCATGTGAGGTGAGGGAATTTAGTCCGGATGTGCTCATTGAGTGTTTTGAGATTGTGTTTGTCCCGTGTGTCCAGGTGTTGTGAAAAATGTATGAGGGGGATGTATATGGTGGCGTTAGGAAAGATTTCCTGTGATTTTCTGTACATAGATGTGATTTGTTTACGGGTGGTCTTTTCGGCACTTGTATCCTTGTTGTTGAGGCCCACCGAGATGACAAGCAGCTCTACTGTGGGGTCAACGGGTGTTTTGGTGATGATGCCTTCCATGTGCCAGATTTTTGCCCCCGGGTAACTGTCTATTTGTAGTCTGTTGTGAAAGTATAGTGGTATTCTGTGAAGGTTGGAGTCGCCGATGATGAGATATGGTTTGTGAGCCTGAATGTTCCAATCCTGCACTTTTCTGGAGTCCCTTGCCTTGTGATAAACTGGTTTGCTTCCTGTGGGACACTGTAATGTGGGTGCTGTGATTGAGGTAGGAGTGTGTGTGTATGTAGCGTGTGCTGGCATGAGTGTGTGTGTGGGTGTATGTGTGTGTGTGGGCGTGTGTATGGGTGTGTGTGTGTGTGTGGGTGTAGATGTGCGTGTGTCCGTGTGTGTGTTTGTGGTTGTGTGTGCATTTGTATGTGTGTGTGTGGATGGTATGTGTGTGTTGTTATGTGTGGGTGTAGGTGTGTGTGTGTCTATGTGTGTGTTTGTGATTGCATGTGTGTTAGTATGTGGGCGTGTGAGGGGTGTGTGTGTGTTTGTATGTGTATGTGTGGAGGGTGTGTGTATGTTTCTATGTGTGGGTGTATTTACCAATGTGTGTGTGTCTGTGTCTGGGGCAGCGTCGGTTGGCAGGGAGAGTCCCCCAGGCAGGTTTTTGTTTGGCTCAGACTGGGCTGTACTGGGAGGTTTCCCTTTAATATGCCCCTTTGTCATCATGATGTTGGTTGCCGTGATGTTGCTCTGCCTGCTGGGGGAGCTCTCCCCCCTTCCGGCGCCGCCTGTAGATGTAAAAATATGTTGTGTGGTTAGTGGGGTGTATTGTATGTTGGGTGTATTAAGTACTGGTGTGTGCGTTATGTCTGCTGTGTACCTGTTCGTGCTTGATATGTCTGTTGCATTCTCTGTCCTCCGTCCTATAACCACCCGGGCCTCTAGGGGTCCCGGTATGGGTCTGTGGCTGGGTGGTGATGTGTGTAAGGAGGGGGATGGGGCAGGAAGGGGGGAAGAGGAGGAGCCATCAGGGGAGAAGGACAAGGAGAAATTAGCTGGGGGAATGGATAGGGGGGATAGAGAATGTATTGAAATGTTATGTAAATGTATGTTAGGGTCCAGTGTCTGAGGGGGAGTACCTGTGTTGGAGAATGAGTTGGGTGTGGAAGTTTGTATGGGTGGTACGCGGGACTTAGGGGAAGAGGGGGATCCTCTCTCCTGCCCTTCTGTTTGGGGGAGAGAAGGTAAAGTGAGAAGGTGTTGTGAGAGTGTGTTGGTATGTGCTGTAAGGGGCTGTGAAGTAAGGGAAGGGGTCTGTGAGATCAGTGTAGATGTTGGTTTAGGAGGGGAGGAGAGGAGGGAGGGGGGGAGGGAGGAGGGGAGGGAGGGGGGGAGGGAGGAAGGAGGGGAAGAGGTCAGGGGATCGTTGGGTAAGGTATGGGGGGAAGGGAGGGTAAGGGTCAGGGCTGGGATAGGAGGGATCAAGTCAGTCAGGTTGGGGTGGGGAGGGAGCTTGGTTATGGGTGGGTCGTGGGAGGGAGGGAGGAGAGTCAAGGTCGGGTTAGGAGGGGTCAGGTCAGTCTCGGTCAGGTGAGGGGAGGGCTTTATTCTAGGTGGGGTGCAAGGGGCAGGGGAGGTGCGGGTCAAGGCTGGGGTGGGAGGGGCTACGTCAGTCTGAGGGGAGTGAGGGGGAGACGTGACTGTAGGTAGGTCCTGGGGGGGAGGAGGGGGGGTAGGGTTTGGGGTCAGGGTGGGGAGGGGCTGGTGGGGAGGGTCGTTACATTGGAAGCGGGGTGGGGGAGGTCGGGGTGGGGGGGGTCCACGCCTGCCCTGGTTAGGGTTGGCTGGGTGGGGTAGTACACCGCCCTGGGTGGGGTTGGTGATGATGTTGGTGGTGGGCCTGCCTCTGTTGGGCAGGCTGAGTCTCCCCCTCCTCTGCAGGGGTGGGAAATCCTCCGTGGAGAAGGACGGGGTGGGATTTGGGTCTGGGTGGTGGGTAGTCAGAGGGGCTAGGGTGGGGTGGGGGGCGGGACGAGGATACGGACCCGTGGTAGGGTGAGGGTAAGAGGGGTTAGGATGGAGGAGGGAGAGAGACATGGGTAACGGCGGTACTGAGTGGGTGGGCGGGGCCAGGGAGGGCAGGGGGACAGGGAGGGGAGGGGAGGGAGGAGGGAGGGGTATTGGGTTAGGGGGGATGAGAGGAGCTGGAAGGGGAAGGGGGTTGGGATGAGCAGGAGGGGGAGAAATGGCTGTGTGTGCATGTGTGTGATGTTGTGTTGCGTGTGTGATGGGTGGAAGGACGTGTAAAAGTGTGTTGACCTGGTCTCTTGTAGTGTGGGTGAGTCGTTGGCCGTACCGCTTCTCAGCCCATCCCATTGCAATTTGCAGTGCTATATCATTCCTTATTTGTGGCGGCTGTGTAAGAGAAGTGATTGTGGTTTGATAATGAAGTTGTAGAATACCCATAATGCTGTTTAACCAGGTTTTTGTACACCCAGTGACCTGTATGTATGTGGCTTCTGTGGGTGCTGCAGGTTTGATGAAATCAGTTAATCTATTGACCTGCCTCATCATGCCCAGGGGGTGAATATGTTCCTCCACCGCCCTATCTGCTACCCCCTTGTGGTGAACTGCTTGAATTAATTTAAAGTATGTTTTTGCTTGTTTCCTAGTGTCTGCATCCGGTTCGTGGCCTAGTGGTGGTGCATGTGTGATGAGTCTGTCCCTAATGTTTGTGTGTCTAGGTGGTGCCTGTTCATGGTTCCTATATGTGGTGTGTGCTTGTCTAGGTTGTATATAGTTGTGTGGTGTGTGTCTGGGTGCATCTATTTGGTGTTGTATGTATCCAGTGGTGTAGTGTGGGGGTCTGTAGTGTTGTTGCGGCCTACTATGTGTATATGCATTAAAATGTGTGGGGTGTATGTTTGGTGTGGGTAGGAGTGGGCGTGTGTGTCTGTATGTGTGTGTGTGTGAGATGGGCCCAGTGTTTGGTGCCCGTACATTTGCAACATTCACACTGCGATACATAATGCATAAAATATAATAACAAACAATTGGAGAGATTTGGACAGCAAGTCAAGATGTAGTGTTGGCTTGCTGTCCAAACACGCTCTTACCGCCGTCCTGTAGTCTCCTGTGCTCCCGTGGTCCCTCTGCGCGCAGGCTCTGGACTGTCCCCCACTGGTCTGGATCCGGTGGTGAGGTTGTTCCTTGCGGATGACAAACTGGTGTACTGGTGTAGGTTTAAGAGGATCCAGCCAGGGTAAAATGACAGTTCCAGGACCCCGGGCCCAATGGCCTGAGAGCTTTTCCAGTAATCCCACAGTTAAAAAGCGGCAGAGCCTCTCCAATAAAATCAAAACTTTAATGTTAAAAGTAATAAAATAGCCAAATGGCTAGGATTAAGATCACAGTATAAATCTTGAAAAAGTAAAAAGGCTATCCCTGACGTTTCGCAGTGTTCCTGCTTCATCAGAGGGATACCAAACACTGGGCTGGATGATCTTTTAGTAGTCCAGGGAGGTGAGCGGTTGAACCCTCCCTCCCAGGTGTGGTGCTTATTGATTGGCCGGGTTATTAGGGTGAGTGTTTGTGATTGGTGGTGTGCCCTATGATGATATTTGAATTTTGGCGGGAAAACTGCTGGATGTGGGTGTATATTATGCTCCATATTTGGGTTAGGGTTAGGGTTAGGGTTAGGGTTAGGGTTAGGGTTAGGGTTAGGGTTAGGGTTAGGGTTAGGGTTAGGGTTAGGGGGTTAGGGTTAGGGGGTTAGGGTTAGGGTTAGGGTTAGGGTTAGGGTTAGGGTTAGGGTTAGGGGTTAGGGTTAGGGTTAGGGTTAGGGTTAGGGTTAGGGTTAGGGTTAGGGTTAGGGTTAGGGTTAAGGGTTAGGGTTAGGGTTAGGGTTAGGGTTAGGGTTAGGGTTAGGGTTAGGGTTAGGGTTAGGTTTTTTGCAACAGAGGTTCCCCAAACAGTACACATAGAAGGAACTATTGCCCTCAAGCATAGAGTTGAGTAACGGGAAGCGCTCCGCTCCCATCCAATGAAAATGTACCCCCTGAGTATGTAAGCCGATTATAAGAATGTAATAAAACATTTGAACGTCATCCAATGAGTAGATGATGGGCCACCGTCTCAAACCGCTCACCTCCACCAAAGCGGTCCCACAGGATGCAGGGGGGCGTCCCAGTGCCGCAGCCCCCATACAACGGACCACACCTAAATAAGAAGAGATGCAGGGTACAACGAACCACTCATTAAAATGCGCACAATCCGGGGGGAGCACAACAGACCCACAGGGCCAATCCAGATTATGGTCGGGTATGAAGTCCAAAATGGGGTCCAATATATACCCCGTGACCTTAGGGTCAGGGAATGGGTGAGGGTTAGGGTCAGGATTGAAACCAGGGCTGGGATTAGGTTAAGGTTAGGGGCTGGGATGAGGGTCAGGTCACAGGAACCGGGCCACAGCAAGCACATGATGGGATCAAACACAAACCCCGTGACCTTAGGGTTAGAGTCTGGATGAGGGTTAAGGTCAGAGTTAGGATCCAGGACGGGGTTAGGTTTAGGGGATAGGTTTAGGATGAGGGTCAGGTGAAGAGGTCCGAGCTACAATCATGATGGGATCAAACACAAGCCCCGTAATCTTAGGGTAAGGGCCAAACCCCGTGACCTTAGGGTTAGAGTCTGGATGAGGGTTAAGGTCAGAGTTAGGATCCAGGACGGGGTTAGGTTTAGGGGATAGGTTTAGGATGAGGGTCAGGTGAAGAGGTCCGAGCTACAATCATGATGGGATCAAACACAAGCCCCGTAATCTTAGGGTAAGGGCCAAACCCCGTGACCTTAGGGTTAGAGTCTGGATGAGGGTTAAGGTCAGAGTTAGGATCCAGGACGGGGTTAGGTTTAGGGGATAGGTTTAGGATGAGGGTCAGGTGAAGAGGTCCGAGCTACAATCATGATGGGATCAAACACAAGCCCCGTAATCTTAGGGTAAGGGCCAAACCCCGTGACCTTAGGGTTAGAGTCTGGATGAGGGTTAAGGTCAGAGTTAGGATCCAGGACGGGGTTAGGTTTAGGGGATAGGTTTAGGATGAGGGTCAGGTGAAGAGGTCCGAGCTACAATCATGATGGGATCAAACACAAGCCCTGTAATCTTAGGGTAAGGGCCCGGATGAGGGTTAAGGTTGGAGCTAAGATCCAGGTCAGGGTTAGGTTCAGGGGATAGGGTTGGGATGAGGGTCAGGTGAAAAGGTCCGAGCTACAATCAAGATGGGATCAAACACAAGCCCCGTGAGCTTAGGGTTAGGACCTGGGAGAGGGTTAAGGTTAGAGTTGGGATCCAGGTCAGGGTTGTCATCAATAAAAACAGATAAACTCCACTAAATGAGGCGGGAGCAGGTACATTACCTCACAGACGTTCATTGAGACCGTGTGGGAAGACACTGCCCAGACGGCTAATCCAGACCCGTTCACGCCTCTGCCTGCGGGGACGTGTCCAGCCCGGGTCATGTTCAAGCCCCATCATGGCGAGGGAGGAGGGGCCATGGTTGAGGAAGTGGCTGACCAGATGGGTGTCAGAGCGGAGATGGAGATTAATATTGCGCAGGTGTTGGCTCAGACGAGCTGAGAGAGAGTTGCCGGTCTCCCCCACGTAATAGAGGCCGCAGGCCCGGCATTTGATGGCATATACACAGTTGGAGGTGTGAATGGGTAATCGACGAGGGACCAGATGATATGTTGAAGTAGATGCATTTTGGACCGAGGTAAGCTGTATGAAATGAGGATGCTGCTCAGTCACTCTGGGATTGACGGGCTTGAGGCGGCTGTGCACAAGCAGGTCACCCAGGTTTGAGTTCCTCTTAAAGGCCGAGACCAGGGAGAAGCCACTCAGGATGCCAGTGTCAGACCTAAAGCGGTTAAAGTTGAGTCTGAGGCGGGCATTGACGGCGACAGAGCACTTACTATATGTTGTGACCAGAGGCAGGATTTTACCCTCACGGGGGGGGCGGGGCTCCAAAAACGACCTCCTAACAGAGCGCAGAAGGGACCTTGAGTAGCCTCTCTGCCTCAAAACCCTGAAGAGAACATCAGTAGCTTCCTCAAAATCATGGGGCCTAGTGCAAATACGGTGGAAACGTAGGAGCTGGGACTTGACCAGGCCCCTGAATGTGTGAGGGGGATGGAAACTGCTCGCATGGAGCAGAGCATGTGTGTCAGTGGCCTTGAAAAACACCTTAGTGTCGAGATGGTGTGTGGCGTGAAAGGATTCACCCTTGAATGCGGTTACGTCCAAAAAATCTACACTGCTGTCGTGGAGGACGCTCTTGAGCTTTATGGAGGGATGGTGGGAGTTAAGTATTGTGAGAAAACCGTCAAATGTACTACGCGAATGAGGCCAAACACCCCAGATGTCGTCGAGGTATCTGAAGTAGTGAGATGGTTTGAGGGGACATAATGGGAGGACAGTTTCTTCCCAAGCGGCCATATAGATATCGGCCAATGAAGGGGCAAATTTCTTCCCCATGGCCACACCTTTGACCTGCAGGTAGGTCTGACCGTTGAACTCGAAGTCATTCCTGGTCAATGACAGTTCGAGCAGCCTGAGGATTTGGGTGTCCGGGCGCCCAGGTGAGGGGTGGGCCTCCAAACAATTCTTGACCGCCTGGAGGCCTGGGATAGACTCAATATTGGTATAAAGGCTATCCACATCCATTGAAAATAAAAGGTCATGGGGACCAAGGCTGGCAGCCTGAACCTTACTGATGAAATCATATGTGTCCTTAATGTAACTGGGATGGAGAACTGACAGGGGGTTGAGGAAGTGATCAATATATTCAGAAACGCCATATGTCTCACTGGCACAGTCAGAGATAATTGGTCGGCCCGGAGGGATCCGAAAGGGGACTGTCCAGGAGGAGGGATCTTTATGGATTTTGGGGAGGAGGTAGAACCTCCTCGCCCTGTATTCCTGCGAACCAGTCAGATATGTGTGCTGTTTAGTGGTGATATAATCCTGGGATTTAAGATCGTCCAGTATCCGTGTAATATGTTGTGCCGTTTCTAAAAAAACAGGGCCCGGCAGTTTTTGATAATACTCCGGCATGCTAAGTTGGCGCTCTGCCTCAAAAATATATTGATCCCTGTCCATAATTACAGCCGCTGAACCCTTATCGGCTGGCTTGATAACTAAGTGCACATCGTGTTGCAACTGGCGTAGAGCAATTACCTCATCAGCGGAGAGGTTGGGCTGTTCCGGTAAGACTGACATGGACGAGAGCTCCTGATGGTCGTCCGATATGAGGGAGAGCAGTGGAGGAGGGAGTTGATCATCACGGGGCTGCCATGAGGACTTGGGCATGAACGGGGGGATGGATTCCGGATCTGAGTCGTCATCATTGAAGTAAATGGCCAGTTTCAGTCGTCTATGGTAGGCTATTAGCTCCTCCCTGAGGTTGTGTTGTTGGCCGCGTGTCACATCTAGCACCGGGATGAATGAAAGGCCTCTGCTGAGGAGAGATACCTGAGCTGGTGAGGGGTGGAAGTGAGTTGAGAGGTTGATGACATCCTTGTTGTCAGGAGAGGACCCGGAGGAGGAGCTACCTAGTTTAAATGACGCTTCCACAGATTCCACATGTGAAAGCCCATGTCCGCTGACCAGTGGATCAGGTCACCGATGCGCATGGTGATGTGCTCTGGGGACAGGGCGGGGATGTGGGGGTATTCCGTGATACAATCATTGAGACCCAGAAGTCGCCTCCTCTCATGTTCCGGCAACATCCTGGTGTAAGTAACCACAGGGATGAGGACTGAGGCCTTAGGGAACTGCCTAGTGGCCTCGTGGAACATAGCCCGTAGGCTCACCCCCAAGCTCTGTACCGAGCCACGTTCCCTGTTATTCAGTCCAAACGATAGAATCACCTTCTCCACCTGGGGACAAGGCTGGGGGATTGATAACAGGATGGCGAGAGCGTGTGCCAGATTGGCCCCTGGGTAGCAATCAATCTGGACATCATGGTCAGTCACAGGGGGAAGATTCCTGAGGTTGGAGTCCCCCATTACCACAATCCTGCGGACCGGGAGAACAGTCCAGGAGGATTTATTTCCCTCGTGATGGTGTACGATGAGGGAGGTCCGTCTCTGATCCCGGGCAGGAGAGGGTACAGGGGTCACAGTAGGCCGAGGGTTGGCCCCATGCTGCTGGAAAGCAAGGGGAGAAGACTGAACCCGGCTCGGTGTTAGGGCAGGTCCCAGGGGAGTAGGAGGAATTGGGGAATCCGACTCCTGGGAGGTCCAGACTGCACCCGGAGAAGCCTGTGTGAGCGCGATCATATCTCCATCCCTACGGGGTGTGGCAGGTTCGCCAACATCAGAGGCAGACAGGGGAGGCGGACGTTGAGGCTGCGACGAGGGTGAGGGGAAAGCTCCAACCGTCCTAAGGGGGGATAGAGAAACAGTCACAGGGGTAGGTGTTCCTAACTGTGGCGCCGAGGAGCGCGACGTGACAGGGTCCGGCCGTGTGGTCATGGCCAATAGCCGTTTACATGGGGGATGTGGAGGGCGCGGCGTGTCCATGATGGCCTCCAGGGAGGAGGGAGTGGGAGATGAAGAGGAACCTGCGACCACCACCTCCTGCTGAGGGACCCAGAGAGTCCGTCTCCCTTTACGGGCTCTTTGTGGCAGAGGAGCAAGCTGTGGCATGAAAGGGGTATCAGGGTTCACAGGAGTAGAGGACGACCCTGAGGGGCCAGCACGAGCAGGGGGGGACGACGGTTTGGGCGGTGTCTGTGAGAGCCGAGGGGCCCCAAAGCCACGGCACTCCTGGGAAACCGGAGGTAGGAGGGAGGCTTCAGGACTCCGATCTTCGCTATCCGGGCGCTGGTGGAAGGGAATGAGAGCCTTGACATTGTCCACCACAGTCGCCACGAGACCACCCGTCAGTTCGGAGGACGCCCAGCCGCACGCACGCGACCAGGCCCGTTCCCAAGCTGCATTCTCCAGTAGTGGGAGACCGTCCGTAAGGGAGGAGATGACAGAACCGTAATGGTCATTGAGTGCCCGGTAACCAGCGGACAGCCAGTCCTCCGCCGCCTGCCTAAGCCTACTGCTGACCGTGGGAGTCGGATTTGAGGGTAAGAAAAAGTTAGTGAGCTCCCTAACCTTCTTAGTATAGCCCTCCGGGAGAACCTGGCGTTCCAAGAAGGCAGAAACCTCATTTAAATGATGTGTAGCCTTGAGGAGTCTATATGCTATCTGAGTGGCACGTACTTCAGTAGCTGACTGAGCCGCGCCCGTCGGAGAAACAGGCGCTAGGTGGCTCGCCCCAGAGGAAATGTCCTTCACAGAGACCTGGTCTTCCTTACCACGGCCCCCATGACACGAAGACCCTTGGGAGGAAGGGAAATACCGGGTCTGCACCTGCGCCGCAGATGGAGCACGGGTGCGCCTCGGGTCAGGCGTCGGGACCCCACCCTCATCAGCCCGGCGGTCACGGCGGTCCGGCTGCCGAGAGTCTCGTGGGGGATGTGACCCGCCACTGCGGGAAGGAGAGAGAGGTAAGTACTCACCCCGCCGGGAACGGGTTTGTGAGTAGGACCTCCGGCCATCACCGGGAGGGGACGAAGGAGTGACCCCCCGGTCCGCATGCCCCCAGGAGCGCTGATCCTGCCAGGTGAGGCGGCGCCTCCTTCCACCCCTGCCTGAAGGAGACTGCAAATACGAATCATTAGAACGCCCCCTACCCCAGGACCTGTGATACGGGTCCCCATCCCCGTACCGGGCGCCCGAATTTGCCAAAATGCTGCGCACGGGTGGAGGAGAGGACTCAGGGCGACGCCCTGCTCGGGGAGGTTGGCGCGATTGCGAACGTGCCCTACGTTGATCCAAACCTCCCGCCTGGGAGTCCGCAGAGGAACCGGTGTACTGCCCATATGGAGCGGGACGATTGTATCCCGAATGAACTGACACTGACCGGGACCTGAAACTTGACCGGGAGCTAGAGCGGGAGCGTTGCTGACCCCCAACATCCCCAGAAAACTGTCCACCTGAACGGTCCCCAGACCAGGCCTCCCTTGAGCGCGATCGGCCCCTCTCATCCGAACGGCCATCAGATTGGCGCCAGGTCTCCCCCTCTCCGGAGTCCCGATATGGGCGTTCCCTTTCCCCAGGACCCCACTCAGGTTTGCGCCAGGGACCCTCCTTCCGAGACATACCGCAGTAACACCAACTAGGAGAGGGAGAAAATGACAGGAGACAATCCAGTAGATAAAATAGACCATCCAAATGATACCTCACCAATGGGGAAAACAGCCATATCCACGAGCATGCAACCTGCCATGAAGTTACAATGAGAGGAAAAAATGAAACATATACACACATGCATATCAGTAACCAACTGTATATGCCTGTAGCGTATATGGAAAGGGAAGAAACATGATATTCTACCCCCTGGCGGGACCTCTCTGCCCAGAGCAACCACTAAATATACGCACCCAGAGGTGCATATACAGGGGGTTTAAAAGAATATCATAGTCACGACGCGTTTCGTCCTACGTGGACTCATCAGGTGACCCGGGCAGCACTTTGCACTTAAAAAGATATTTAAGTAACAAAGTAAGCAAGATAGTATAAGAAGACAAAATGGAGAGAGAGAGGAGAAAAGAGGTAGAAGAGGGGGGTGGGTCCATAACATCTAGGCCCTAACTCCTGGTAAAAAATGGAAGGATTAAAGGGCCGCAGTAATGACACCAACAGTACTACTGTAAAGCACGTTCCTTCAGGTGCACAAATCCAAAACATCAACACAAACGGCATAGTGGAAATAAGACTAATAGCAGCCATGAGGACCATAATCGGCGATGATGTTAGGCAAGTTAGCTTCCAAACAAAATGTCGTCCATGGCCACGAGGCCAGCTAATGCCGTTGATGCTAGCCAAGTTAGCTTCCAAACAAAATGTCGTCCATGGCCACGAGGCCAGCTCATGTCGTTGATGCTAGCTAAGTTAGCCACCAAATATATAATGTCGAAATTAGCATGTGTGGCGATCGGAGAAACAGATGATTCCCCACAGTGTGATGGGAATAAGAAAACCACATCCAAATCCTACCTTCAATTGTGAAACCTCAAAGGTAGTAAATGGTCACGTAAGGTCCCAGAGGCCACAGAAAAATCAATCTCCACAATTCAAAAACAGTCCGCGATCCAAACCCGCCAGTGAATCCTCCCGTGAAGACGACCGGAAGTGGCCGCGGTAGTTGACGTAAACAAACAAAATTAAAATTGAAGAACCCGCAGACGGAATTACTTGAGATCTCCATTAAATGATCATACTCCAATAATCCGAAAGAAACCTCACTTTAGATGTTGAAAGAAAAATCCAGGAGAAATATCCGTCATATGAAACTGATGAATCCCAGAGCCAAGATGGCGGAAAATGGCTCGCGAAATCCGACAACAAAATGATCACAATGCCCCAGATCGTCCCAGAATCACCCCCAATCGCATCGTAAAGGAGCCCTCAAAAATAGGAATAGAGCCAGCATCAAGGTGGTTGCATCGGATAATAACAGACAAAATGCCCGTAAAAAAACAGAGTATATTGGTAAGGTCCGGCACCTAAAATGGTCCCCCCGAGCATCCAGTGCCCACCAAAGGTTCCTACCAGGAAGAGATGACGGTCGGGAAACTGTCGGATCCAAGAGCCAACATGTCGGAAACGATTCGTAAAAACTGTAAAACAATCCATCCATAAACCACCCAACCATCTCCGAATCACAACTGTAAGAGTCTGTAAACTTGTCCTGGAGAAGGATACATCGACGGTGTAGAAATAGTCATAAAGGTATTAAAAATATATATAATTGTAATGGAAGCCAAACATGAAACATAGGACCGCCCCCAAAGTGCTCCCCGTAATACAAACCAGTGAAGATCCGTTCCTCCCAGAGGTTCCTACCCGGAAGAAGAGGCGGTTGTTATGAAACGAAGGACCGCCCCCAAAGTGCTCCCCGTAATACAAACCAGTGAAGATCCGTTCCTCCCAGAGGTTCCTACCCGGAAGAAGAGGCGGTTGTTTCAAAAAGTAATATTTATTTCAAAAATCCAAACAAGTACATCAAATAGAATAAAAAACTTTACCACACACGACTGAGGCAGGAAAACAACCAAACTTGTATTAACATCCTGACTTCAGTAGCAGAAGGAATATATAAATAAGCAGCTCCTGACCAGGTAATGGAATGTCCAGTCCTGGAAACAGAGATCCACCCCTTGCATCCCACCACATCCTGGTCACACATGGTCATCAGCAGCCGGAACAACATCAATAAATCAAACCATTTATTAACATCCTGACTTCAGTAATAGAAGGAATATATAAATAAACAGCTCCTGACCAGGTAATGGAATGTCCAGTCCTGGAAACAGAGGTCCAACCCTCGCATCCCACAACATCCTGGTCACACATGGTCCTCAGCAGCCGGAACAACATCAATAAATAAATAAAATGTCGTCCATAGACAAGGCTAAACCTCAAACAAAAATTAAAAAGCCAGGGAATTATCAACAAAAGGTGGAGGGGTGGCACCATCTGCTGGCCAAACAATAAAGTGCCGTCATAGGGACTTAGTGCTGCAAAGGAACCCAATCCAATGTGAAAGAAGAGCAAATTAAGGATAAGAGGTCCACCCCTTGCATCCCACAACATCCTGGTCACACATGGTCCTCAGCAGCCGGAACAACATCAATAAATAAATAAAATGTCGGCCATAGACAAGGCTAAACCTCAAACAAAAATTAAAAAGCCAGGGAATTATCAACAAAAAGTGGAGGGGTGGCGCCATCTGCTGGCCAAACAATAAAGTGCCGTCATAGGGACTTAGTGCTGCAAAGGAATCCAATCCAATGTGAAAGAAGAGCAAATTAAGGACAAAATCCGACAAGTAAAACATAATAAAATAAAAAATAAAAAATAAAAAAGGCATTCAATCTCCCCAAATTAAACTCCAGGTCCATGGAAAACTGTAGGTGGGAACAATGGAGTACTCAGTGTTGACATTATGATAAACAGAACCCCACAACCAAAGTGTATAGCCAGAGGAAAGTGCAAAATGAAATCCCCATCAATAAACGGCAACAATGTCCTCCTGGAAAATAGATCCGGGTCACAATGGAGGAAGACAGATGAAGCCGTCCAGAGTCCAGCCGCCCCGCAGTGTGGCGGGAGTCCCTCTCAGATGAATCAATCTGTGGAATAGATAGAACATAAAGGCAAAGAGTTGTCCCGGTGAGATACCAACTGATCACAATAAGAGATGTAAACCAGGAGAGGTCAGAGAGTAGAAAGCAAACATGGAGAAGACAGAAAGTAGAAAGGCTCCAAGCATATAACAACATGGTCCCCAGTGTGAAACATCCCAGCCTAACCAAATCCCAGAATCCCTGAATGAAGCTTTCCAACGACCAAGGCCTGAGGGCCGGAATGACCTCACAGGTTACAGTGTGGCTCCCAGAATCCAATCCCTGACATCCTGAGAGCACAGAGCTCCAAATCATCATGATATAGACTTGATTGTGGAGATGTAGAGCAGGCCAGGCCTGTCAACGAGTACCCCATGCGGGGTGAACGCACACCAGTCAGATGCTCACAAGAGTAGAGACCAATCCAAGAGCTTCATAAGATCCTGAACATGACCAGTGGGGTAACGTCACAATGAGGGAGGGACAGGAAGGAATGAAGAAAATAGTATTACCTGTGCCACAGAGGAGAGCCCACTTCCAAGGTATGGGAGGTGGGAGACCGTCACCCCACAGTACGCGACAGTGCCGGTCCCGCCATACACATCCAGGAAAGGCTAATGAACAAGAGGAGGGTAGAGTAGAATCGAGTGGAAAAATCCCCCGTGGGACAAAATGTAAGGGTAAACAGAGACCGGCCGGCCCTCAAGCACTGAATAACTCTCTGGACTACAAGCCAAAGGCCCAGTTTCACAGAAAGCTAGTACCGACCGAGGGGGGGCCGTTGGCCATAACAGATGGGATACATTCCATATGGATGTAGCGTCTGGCAGGTTAGGTTTTTTGCAACAGAGGTTCCCCAAACAGTACACATAGAAGGAACTATTGCCCTCAAGCATAGAGTTGAGTAACGGGAAGCGCTCCGCTCCCATCCAATGAAAATGTACCCCCTGAGTATGTAAGCCGATTATAAGAATGTAATAAAACATTTGAACGTCATCCAATGAGTAGATGATGGGCCACCGTCTCAAACCGCTCACCTCCACCAAAGCGGTCCCACAGGATGCAGGGGGGCGTCCCAGTGCCGCAGCCCCCATACAACGGACCACACCTAAATAAGAAGAGATGCAGGGTACAACGAACCACTCATTAAAATGCGCACAATCCGGGGGGAGCACAACAGACCCACAGGGCCAATCCAGATTATGGTCGGGTATGAAGTCCAAAGTGGGGTCCAATATATACCCCGTGACCTTAGGGTCAGGGAATGGGTGAGGGTTAGGGTCAGGATTGAAACCAGGGCTGGGATTAGGTTAAGGTTAGGGGCTGGGATGAGGGTCAGGTCACAGGAACCGGGCCACAGCAAGCACATGATGGGATCAAACACAAACCCCGTGACCTTAGGGTTAGAGTCTGGATGAGGGTTAAGGTCAGAGTTAGGATCCAGGACGGGGTTAGGTTTAGGGGATAGGTTTAGGATGAGGGTCAGGTGAAGAGGTCCGAGCTACAATCATGATGGGATCAAACACAAGCCCCGTAATCTTAGGGTAAGGGCCAAACCCCGTGACCTTAGGGTTAGAGTCTGGATGAGGGTTAAGGTCAGAGTTAGGATCCAGGACGGGGTTAGGTTTAGGGGATAGGTTTAGGATGAGGGTCAGGTGAAGAGGTCCGAGCTACAATCATGATGGGATCAAACACAAGCCCCGTAATCTTAGGGTAAGGGCCAAACCCCGTGACCTTAGGGTTAGAGTCTGGATGAGGGTTAAGGTCAGAGTTAGGATCCAGGACGGGGTTAGGTTTAGGGGATAGGTTTAGGATGAGGGTCAGGTGAAGAGGTCCGAGCTACAATCATGATGGGATCAAACACAAGCCCCGTAATCTTAGGGTAAGGGCCAAACCCCGTGACCTTAGGGTTAGAGTCTGGATGAGGGTTAAGGTCAGAGTTAGGATCCAGGACGGGGTTAGGTTTAGGGGATAGGTTTAGGATGAGGGTCAGGTGAAGAGGTCCGAGCTACAATCATGATGGGATCAAACACAAGCCCTGTAATCTTAGGGTAAGGGCCCGGATGAGGGTTAAGGTTGGAGCTAAGATCCAGGTCAGGGTTAGGTTCAGGGGATAGGGTTGGGATGAGGGTCAGGTGAAAAGGTCCGAGCTACAATCAAGATGGGATCAAACACAAGCCCCGTGAGCTTAGGGTTAGGACCTGGGAGAGGGTTAAGGTTAGAGTTGGGATCCAGGTCAGGGTTGTCATCAATAAAAACAGATAAACTCCACTAAATGAGGCGGGAGCAGGTACATTACCTCACAGACGTTCATTGAGACCGTGTGGGAAGACACTGCCCAGACGGCTAATCCAGACCCGTTCACGCCTCTGCCTGCGGGGACGTGTCCAGCCCGGGTCATGTTCAAGCCCCATCATGGCGAGGGAGGAGGGGCCATGGTTGAGGAAGTGGCTGACCAGATGGGTGTCAGAGCGGAGATGGAGATTAATATTGCGCAGGTGTTGGCTCAGACGAGCTGAGAGAGAGTTGCCGGTCTCCCCCACGTAATAGAGGCCGCAGGCCCGGCATTTGATGGCATATACACAGTTGGAGGTGTGAATGGGTAATCGACGAGGGACCAGATGATATGTTGAAGTAGATGCATTTTGGACCGAGGTAAGCTGTATGAAATGAGGATGCTGCTCAGTCACTCTGGGATTGACGGGCTTGAGGCGGCTGTGCACAAGCAGGTCACCCAGGTTTGAGTTCCTCTTAAAGGCCGAGACCAGGGAGAAGCCACTCAGGATGCCAGTGTCAGACCTAAAGCGGTTAAAGTTGAGTCTGAGGCGGGCATTGACGGCGACAGAGCACTTACTATATGTTGTGACCAGAGGCAGGATTTTACCCTCACGGGGGGGGCGGGGCTCCAAAAACGACCTCCTAACAGAGCGCAGAAGGGACCTTGAGTAGCCTCTCTGCCTCAAAACCCTGAAGAGAACATCAGTAGCTTCCTCAAAATCATGGGGCCTAGTGCAAATACGGTGGAAACGTAGGAGCTGGGACTTGACCAGGCCCCTGAATGTGTGAGGGGGATGGAAACTGCTCGCATGGAGCAGAGCATGTGTGTCAGTGGCCTTGAAAAACACCTTAGTGTCGAGATGGTGTGTGGCGTGAAAGGATTCACCCTTGAATGCGGTTACGTCCAAAAAATCTACACTGCTGTCGTGGAGGACGCTCTTGAGCTTTATGGAGGGATGGTGGGAGTTAAGTATTGTGAGAAAACCGTCAAATGTACTACGCGAATGAGGCCAAACACCCCAGATGTCGTCGAGGTATCTGAAGTAGTGAGATGGTTTGAGGGGACATAATGGGAGGACAGTTTCTTCCCAAGCGGCCATATAGATATCGGCCAATGAAGGGGCAAATTTCTTCCCCATGGCCACACCTTTGACCTGCAGGTAGGTCTGACCGTTGAACTCGAAGTCATTCCTGGTCAATGACAGTTCGAGCAGCCTGAGGATTTGGGTGTCCGGGCGCCCAGGTGAGGGGTGGGCCTCCAAACAATTCTTGACCGCCTGGAGGCCTGGGATAGACTCAATATTGGTATAAAGGCTATCCACATCCATTGAAAATAAAAGGTCATGGGGACCAAGGCTGGCAGCCTGAACCTTACTGATGAAATCATATGTGTCCTTAATGTAACTGGGATGGAGAACTGACAGGGGGTTGAGGAAGTGATCAATATATTCAGAAACGCCATATGTCTCACTGGCACAGTCAGAGATAATTGGTCGGCCCGGAGGGATCCGAAAGGGGACTGTCCAGGAGGAGGGATCTTTATGGATTTTGGGGAGGAGGTAGAACCTCCTCGCCCTGTATTCCTGCGAACCAGTCAGATATGTGTGCTGTTTAGTGGTGATATAATCCTGGGATTTAAGATCGTCCAGTATCCGTGTAATATGTTGTGCCGTTTCTAAAAAAACAGGGCCCGGCAGTTTTTGATAATACTCCGGCATGCTAAGTTGGCGCTCTGCCTCAAAAATATATTGATCCCTGTCCATAATTACAGCCGCTGAACCCTTATCGGCTGGCTTGATAACTAAGTGCACATCGTGTTGCAACTGGCGTAGAGCAATTACCTCATCAGCGGAGAGGTTGGGCTGTTCCGGTAAGACTGACATGGACGAGAGCTCCTGATGGTCGTCCGATATGAGGGAGAGCAGTGGAGGAGGGAGTTGATCATCACGGGGCTGCCATGAGGACTTGGGCATGAACGGGGGGATGGATTCCGGATCTGAGTCGTCATCATTGAAGTAAATGGCCAGTTTCAGTCGTCTATGGTAGGCTATTAGCTCCTCCCTGAGGTTGTGTTGTTGGCCGCGTGTCACATCTAGCACCGGGATGAATGAAAGGCCTCTGCTGAGGAGAGATACCTGAGCTGGTGAGGGGTGGAAGTGAGTTGAGAGGTTGATGACATCCTTGTTGTCAGGAGAGGACCCGGAGGAGGAGCTACCTAGTTTAAATGACGCTTCCACAGATTCCACATGTGAAAGCCCATGTCCGCTGACCAGTGGATCAGGTCACCGATGCGCATGGTGATGTGCTCTGGGGACAGGGCGGGGATGTGGGGGTATTCCGTGATACAATCATTGAGACCCAGAAGTCGCCTCCTCTCATGTTCCGGCAACATCCTGGTGTAAGTAACCACAGGGATGAGGACTGAGGCCTTAGGGAACTGCCTAGTGGCCTCGTGGAACATAGCCCGTAGGCTCACCCCCAAGCTCTGTACCGAGCCACGTTCCCTGTTATTCAGTCCAAACGATAGAATCACCTTCTCCACCTGGGGACAAGGCTGGGGGATTGATAACAGGATGGCGAGAGCGTGTGCCAGATTGGCCCCTGGGTAGCAATCAATCTGGACATCATGGTCAGTCACAGGGGGAAGATTCCTGAGGTTGGAGTCCCCCATTACCACAATCCTGCGGACCGGGAGAACAGTCCAGGAGGATTTATTTCCCTCGTGATGGTGTACGATGAGGGAGGTCCGTCTCTGATCCCGGGCAGGAGAGGGTACAGGGGTCACAGTAGGCCGAGGGTTGGCCCCATGCTGCTGGAAAGCAAGGGGAGAAGACTGAACCCGGCTCGGTGTTAGGGCAGGTCCCAGGGGAGTAGGAGGAATTGGGGAATCCGACTCCTGGGAGGTCCAGACTGCACCCGGAGAAGCCTGTGTGAGCGCGATCATATCTCCATCCCTACGGGGTGTGGCAGGTTCGCCAACATCAGAGGCAGACAGGGGAGGCGGACGTTGAGGCTGCGACGAGGGTGAGGGGAAAGCTCCAACCGTCCTAAGGGGGGATAGAGAAACAGTCACAGGGGTAGGTGTTCCTAACTGTGGCGCCGAGGAGCGCGACGTGACAGGGTCCGGCCGTGTGGTCATGGCCAATAGCCGTTTACATGGGGGATGTGGAGGGCGCGGCGTGTCCATGATGGCCTCCAGGGAGGAGGGAGTGGGAGATGAAGAGGAACCTGCGACCACCACCTCCTGCTGAGGGACCCAGAGAGTCCGTCTCCCTTTACGGGCTCTTTGTGGCAGAGGAGCAAGCTGTGGCATGAAAGGGGTATCAGGGTTCACAGGAGTAGAGGACGACCCTGAGGGGCCAGCACGAGCAGGGGGGGACGACGGTTTGGGCGGTGTCTGTGAGAGCCGAGGGGCCCCAAAGCCACGGCACTCCTGGGAAACCGGAGGTAGGAGGGAGGCTTCAGGACTCCGATCTTCGCTATCCGGGCGCTGGTGGAAGGGAATGAGAGCCTTGACATTGTCCACCACAGTCGCCACGAGACCACCCGTCAGTTCGGAGGACGCCCAGCCGCACGCACGCGACCAGGCCCGTTCCCAAGCTGCATTCTCCAGTAGTGGGAGACCGTCCGTAAGGGAGGAGATGACAGAACCGTAATGGTCATTGAGTGCCCGGTAACCAGCGGACAGCCAGTCCTCCGCCGCCTGCCTAAGCCTACTGCTGACCGTGGGAGTCGGATTTGAGGGTAAGAAAAAGTTAGTGAGCTCCCTAACCTTCTTAGTATAGCCCTCCGGGAGAACCTGGCGTTCCAAGAAGGCAGAAACCTCATTTAAATGATGTGTAGCCTTGAGGAGTCTATATGCTATCTGAGTGGCACGTACTTCAGTAGCTGACTGAGCCGCGCCCGTCGGAGAAACAGGCGCTAGGTGGCTCGCCCCAGAGGAAATGTCCTTCACAGAGACCTGGTCTTCCTTACCACGGCCCCCATGACACGAAGACCCTTGGGAGGAAGGGAAATACCGGGTCTGCACCTGCGCCGCAGATGGAGCACGGGTGCGCCTCGGGTCAGGCGTCGGGACCCCACCCTCATCAGCCCGGCGGTCACGGCGGTCCGGCTGCCGAGAGTCTCGTGGGGGATGTGACCCGCCACTGCGGGAAGGAGAGAGAGGTAAGTACTCACCCCGCCGGGAACGGGTTTGTGAGTAGGACCTCCGGCCATCACCGGGAGGGGACGAAGGAGTGACCCCCCGGTCCGCATGCCCCCAGGAGCGCTGATCCTGCCAGGTGAGGCGGCGCCTCCTTCCACCCCTGCCTGAAGGAGACTGCAAATACGAATCATTAGAACGCCCCCTACCCCAGGACCTGTGATACGGGTCCCCATCCCCGTACCGGGCGCCCGAATTTGCCAAAATGCTGCGCACGGGTGGAGGAGAGGACTCAGGGCGACGCCCTGCTCGGGGAGGTTGGCGCGATTGCGAACGTGCCCTACGTTGATCCAAACCTCCCGCCTGGGAGTCCGCAGAGGAACCGGTGTACTGCCCATATGGAGCGGGACGATTGTATCCCGAATGAACTGACACTGACCGGGACCTGAAACTTGACCGGGAGCTAGAGCGGGAGCGTTGCTGACCCCCAACATCCCCAGAAAACTGTCCACCTGAACGGTCCCCAGACCAGGCCTCCCTTGAGCGCGATCGGCCCCTCTCATCCGAACGGCCATCAGATTGGCGCCAGGTCTCCCCCTCTCCGGAGTCCCGATATGGGCGTTCCCTTTCCCCAGGACCCCACTCAGGTTTGCGCCAGGGACCCTCCTTCCGAGACATACCGCAGTAACACCAACTAGGAGAGGGAGAAAATGACAGGAGACAATCCAGTAGATAAAATAGACCATCCAAATGATACCTCACCAATGGGGAAAACAGCCATATCCACGAGCATGCAACCTGCCATGAAGTTACAATGAGAGGAAAAAATGAAACATATACACACATGCATATCAGTAACCAACTGTATATGCCTGTAGCGTATATGGAAAGGGAAGAAACATGATATTCTACCCCCTGGCGGGACCTCTCTGCCCAGAGCAACCACTAAATATACGCACCCAGAGGTGCATATACAGGGGGTTTAAAAGAATATCATAGTCACGACGCGTTTCGTCCTACGTGGACTCATCAGGTGACCCGGGCAGCACTTTGCACTTAAAAAGATATTTAAGTAACAAAGTAAGCAAGATAGTATAAGAAGACAAAATGGAGAGAGAGAGGAGAAAAGAGGTAGAAGAGGGGGGTGGGTCCATAACATCTAGGCCCTAACTCCTGGTAAAAAATGGAAGGATTAAAGGGCCGCAGTAATGACACCAACAGTACTACTGTAAAGCACGTTCCTTCAGGTGCACAAATCCAAAACATCAACACAAACGGCATAGTGGAAATAAGACTAATAGCAGCCATGAGGACCATAATCGGCGATGATGTTAGGCAAGTTAGCTTCCAAACAAAATGTCGTCCATGGCCACGAGGCCAGCTAATGCCGTTGATGCTAGCCAAGTTAGCTTCCAAACAAAATGTCGTCCATGGCCACGAGGCCAGCTCATGTCGTTGATGCTAGCTAAGTTAGCCACCAAATATATAATGTCGAAATTAGCATGTGTGGCGATCGGAGAAACAGATGATTCCCCACAGTGTGATGGGAATAAGAAAACCACATCCAAATCCTACCTTCAATTGTGAAACCTCAAAGGTAGTAAATGGTCACGTAAGGTCCCAGAGGCCACAGAAAAATCAATCTCCACAATTCAAAAACAGTCCGCGATCCAAACCCGCCAGTGAATCCTCCCGTGAAGACGACCGGAAGTGGCCGCGGTAGTTGACGTAAACAAACAAAATTAAAATTGAAGAACCCGCAGACGGAATTACTTGAGATCTCCATTAAATGATCATACTCCAATAATCCGAAAGAAACCTCACTTTAGATGTTGAAAGAAAAATCCAGGAGAAATATCCGTCATATGAAACTGATGAATCCCAGAGCCAAGATGGCGGAAAATGGCTCGCGAAATCCGACAACAAAATGATCACAATGCCCCAGATCGTCCCAGAATCACCCCCAATCGCATCGTAAAGGAGCCCTCAAAAATAGGAATAGAGCCAGCATCAAGGTGGTTGCATCGGATAATAACAGACAAAATGCCCGTAAAAAAACAGAGTATATTGGTAAGGTCCGGCACCTAAAATGGTCCCCCCGAGCATCCAGTGCCCACCAAAGGTTCCTACCAGGAAGAGATGACGGTCGGGAAACTGTCGGATCCAAGAGCCAACATGTCGGAAACGATTCGTAAAAACTGTAAAACAATCCATCCATAAACCACCCAACCATCTCCGAATCACAACTGTAAGAGTCTGTAAACTTGTCCTGGAGAAGGATACATCGACGGTGTAGAAATAGTCATAAAGGTATTAAAAATATATATAATTGTAATGGAAGCCAAACATGAAACATAGGACCGCCCCCAAAGTGCTCCCCGTAATACAAACCAGTGAAGATCCGTTCCTCCCAGAGGTTCCTACCCGGAAGAAGAGGCGGTTGTTATGAAACGAAGGACCGCCCCCAAAGTGCTCCCCGTAATACAAACCAGTGAAGATCCGTTCCTCCCAGAGGTTCCTACCCGGAAGAAGAGGCGGTTGTTTCAAAAAGTAATATTTATTTCAAAAATCCAAACAAGTACATCAAATAGAATAAAAAACTTTACCACACACGACTGAGGCAGGAAAACAACCAAACTTGTATTAACATCCTGACTTCAGTAGCAGAAGGAATATATAAATAAGCAGCTCCTGACCAGGTAATGGAATGTCCAGTCCTGGAAACAGAGATCCACCCCTTGCATCCCACCACATCCTGGTCACACATGGTCATCAGCAGCCGGAACAACATCAATAAATCAAACCATTTATTAACATCCTGACTTCAGTAATAGAAGGAATATATAAATAAACAGCTCCTGACCAGGTAATGGAATGTCCAGTCCTGGAAACAGAGGTCCAACCCTCGCATCCCACAACATCCTGGTCACACATGGTCCTCAGCAGCCGGAACAACATCAATAAATAAATAAAATGTCGTCCATAGACAAGGCTAAACCTCAAACAAAAATTAAAAAGCCAGGGAATTATCAACAAAAGGTGGAGGGGTGGCACCATCTGCTGGCCAAACAATAAAGTGCCGTCATAGGGACTTAGTGCTGCAAAGGAACCCAATCCAATGTGAAAGAAGAGCAAATTAAGGATAAGAGGTCCACCCCTTGCATCCCACAACATCCTGGTCACACATGGTCCTCAGCAGCCGGAACAACATCAATAAATAAATAAAATGTCGGCCATAGACAAGGCTAAACCTCAAACAAAAATTAAAAAGCCAGGGAATTATCAACAAAAAGTGGAGGGGTGGCGCCATCTGCTGGCCAAACAATAAAGTGCCGTCATAGGGACTTAGTGCTGCAAAGGAATCCAATCCAATGTGAAAGAAGAGCAAATTAAGGACAAAATCCGACAAGTAAAACATAATAAAATAAAAAATAAAAAATAAAAAAGGCATTCAATCTCCCCAAATTAAACTCCAGGTCCATGGAAAACTGTAGGTGGGAACAATGGAGTACTCAGTGTTGACATTATGATAAACAGAACCCCACAACCAAAGTGTATAGCCAGAGGAAAGTGCAAAATGAAATCCCCATCAATAAACGGCAACAATGTCCTCCTGGAAAATAGATCCGGGTCACAATGGAGGAAGACAGATGAAGCCGTCCAGAGTCCAGCCGCCCCGCAGTGTGGCGGGAGTCCCTCTCAGATGAATCAATCTGTGGAATAGATAGAACATAAAGGCAAAGAGTTGTCCCGGTGAGATACCAACTGATCACAATAAGAGATGTAAACCAGGAGAGGTCAGAGAGTAGAAAGCAAACATGGAGAAGACAGAAAGTAGAAAGGCTCCAAGCATATAACAACATGGTCCCCAGTGTGAAACATCCCAGCCTAACCAAATCCCAGAATCCCTGAATGAAGCTTTCCAACGACCAAGGCCTGAGGGCCGGAATGACCTCACAGGTTACAGTGTGGCTCCCAGAATCCAATCCCTGACATCCTGAGAGCACAGAGCTCCAAATCATCATGATATAGACTTGATTGTGGAGATGTAGAGCAGGCCAGGCCTGTCAACGAGTACCCCATGCGGGGTGAACGCACACCAGTCAGATGCTCACAAGAGTAGAGACCAATCCAAGAGCTTCATAAGATCCTGAACATGACCAGTGGGGTAACGTCACAATGAGGGAGGGACAGGAAGGAATGAAGAAAATAGTATTACCTGTGCCACAGAGGAGAGCCCACTTCCAAGGTATGGGAGGTGGGAGACCGTCACCCCACAGTACGCGACAGTGCCGGTCCCGCCATACACATCCAGGAAAGGCTAATGAACAAGAGGAGGGTAGAGTAGAATCGAGTGGAAAAATCCCCCGTGGGACAAAATGTAAGGGTAAACAGAGACCGGCCGGCCCTCAAGCACTGAATAACTCTCTGGACTACAAGCCAAAGGCCCAGTTTCACAGAAAGCTAGTACCGACCGAGGGGGGGCCGTTGGCCATAACAGATGGGATACATTCCATATGGATGTAGCGTCTGGCAGGTTAGGTTTTTTGCAACAGAGGTTCCCCAAACAGTACACATAGAAGGAACTATTGCCCTCAAGCATAGAGTTGAGTAACGGGAAGCGCTCCGCTCCCATCCAATGAAAATGTACCCCCTGAGTATGTAAGCCGATTATAAGAATGTAATAAAACATTTGAACGTCATCCAATGAGTAGATGATGGGCCACCGTCTCAAACCGCTCACCTCCACCAAAGCGGTCCCACAGGATGCAGGGGGGCGTCCCAGTGCCGCAGCCCCCATACAACGGACCACACCTAAATAAGAAGAGATGCAGGGTACAACGAACCACTCATTAAAATGCGCACAATCCGGGGGGAGCACAACAGACCCACAGGGCCAATCCAGATTATGGTCGGGTATGAAGTCCAAAGTGGGGTCCAATATATACCCCGTGACCTTAGGGTCAGGGAATGGGTGAGGGTTAGGGTCAGGATTGAAACCAGGGCTGGGATTAGGTTAAGGTTAGGGGCTGGGATGAGGGTCAGGTCACAGGAACCGGGCCACAGCAAGCACATGATGGGATCAAACACAAACCCCGTGACCTTAGGGTTAGAGTCTGGATGAGGGTTAAGGTCAGAGTTAGGATCCAGGACGGGGTTAGGTTTAGGGGATAGGTTTAGGATGAGGGTCAGGTGAAGAGGTCCGAGCTACAATCATGATGGGATCAAACACAAGCCCCGTAATCTTAGGGTAAGGGCCAAACCCCGTGACCTTAGGGTTAGAGTCTGGATGAGGGTTAAGGTCAGAGTTAGGATCCAGGACGGGGTTAGGTTTAGGGGATAGGTTTAGGATGAGGGTCAGGTGAAGAGGTCCGAGCTACAATCATGATGGGATCAAACACAAGCCCCGTAATCTTAGGGTAAGGGCCAAACCCCGTGACCTTAGGGTTAGAGTCTGGATGAGGGTTAAGGTCAGAGTTAGGATCCAGGACGGGGTTAGGTTTAGGGGATAGGTTTAGGATGAGGGTCAGGTGAAGAGGTCCGAGCTACAATCATGATGGGATCAAACACAAGCCCCGTAATCTTAGGGTAAGGGCCAAACCCCGTGACCTTAGGGTTAGAGTCTGGATGAGGGTTAAGGTCAGAGTTAGGATCCAGGACGGGGTTAGGTTTAGGGGATAGGTTTAGGATGAGGGTCAGGTGAAGAGGTCCGAGCTACAATCATGATGGGATCAAACACAAGCCCTGTAATCTTAGGGTAAGGGCCCGGATGAGGGTTAAGGTTGGAGCTAAGATCCAGGTCAGGGTTAGGTTCAGGGGATAGGGTTGGGATGAGGGTCAGGTGAAAAGGTCCGAGCTACAATCAAGATGGGATCAAACACAAGCCCCGTGAGCTTAGGGTTAGGACCTGGGAGAGGGTTAAGGTTAGAGTTGGGATCCAGGTCAGGGTTGTCATCAATAAAAACAGATAAACTCCACTAAATGAGGCGGGAGCAGGTACATTACCTCACAGACGTTCATTGAGACCGTGTGGGAAGACACTGCCCAGACGGCTAATCCAGACCCGTTCACGCCTCTGCCTGCGGGGACGTGTCCAGCCCGGGTCATGTTCAAGCCCCATCATGGCGAGGGAGGAGGGGCCATGGTTGAGGAAGTGGCTGACCAGATGGGTGTCAGAGCGGAGATGGAGATTAATATTGCGCAGGTGTTGGCTCAGACGAGCTGAGAGAGAGTTGCCGGTCTCCCCCACGTAATAGAGGCCGCAGGCCCGGCATTTGATGGCATATACACAGTTGGAGGTGTGAATGGGTAATCGACGAGGGACCAGATGATATGTTGAAGTAGATGCATTTTGGACCGAGGTAAGCTGTATGAAATGAGGATGCTGCTCAGTCACTCTGGGATTGACGGGCTTGAGGCGGCTGTGCACAAGCAGGTCACCCAGGTTTGAGTTCCTCTTAAAGGCCGAGACCAGGGAGAAGCCACTCAGGATGCCAGTGTCAGACCTAAAGCGGTTAAAGTTGAGTCTGAGGCGGGCATTGACGGCGACAGAGCACTTACTATATGTTGTGACCAGAGGCAGGATTTTACCCTCACGGGGGGGGCGGGGCTCCAAAAACGACCTCCTAACAGAGCGCAGAAGGGACCTTGAGTAGCCTCTCTGCCTCAAAACCCTGAAGAGAACATCAGTAGCTTCCTCAAAATCATGGGGCCTAGTGCAAATACGGTGGAAACGTAGGAGCTGGGACTTGACCAGGCCCCTGAATGTGTGAGGGGGATGGAAACTGCTCGCATGGAGCAGAGCATGTGTGTCAGTGGCCTTGAAAAACACCTTAGTGTCGAGATGGTGTGTGGCGTGAAAGGATTCACCCTTGAATGCGGTTACGTCCAAAAAATCTACACTGCTGTCGTGGAGGACGCTCTTGAGCTTTATGGAGGGATGGTGGGAGTTAAGTATTGTGAGAAAACCGTCAAATGTACTACGCGAATGAGGCCAAACACCCCAGATGTCGTCGAGGTATCTGAAGTAGTGAGATGGTTTGAGGGGACATAATGGGAGGACAGTTTCTTCCCAAGCGGCCATATAGATATCGGCCAATGAAGGGGCAAATTTCTTCCCCATGGCCACACCTTTGACCTGCAGGTAGGTCTGACCGTTGAACTCGAAGTCATTCCTGGTCAATGACAGTTCGAGCAGCCTGAGGATTTGGGTGTCCGGGCGCCCAGGTGAGGGGTGGGCCTCCAAACAATTCTTGACCGCCTGGAGGCCTGGGATAGACTCAATATTGGTATAAAGGCTATCCACATCCATTGAAAATAAAAGGTCATGGGGACCAAGGCTGGCAGCCTGAACCTTACTGATGAAATCATATGTGTCCTTAATGTAACTGGGATGGAGAACTGACAGGGGGTTGAGGAAGTGATCAATATATTCAGAAACGCCATATGTCTCACTGGCACAGTCAGAGATAATTGGTCGGCCCGGAGGGATCCGAAAGGGGACTGTCCAGGAGGAGGGATCTTTATGGATTTTGGGGAGGAGGTAGAACCTCCTCGCCCTGTATTCCTGCGAACCAGTCAGATATGTGTGCTGTTTAGTGGTGATATAATCCTGGGATTTAAGATCGTCCAGTATCCGTGTAATATGTTGTGCCGTTTCTAAAAAAACAGGGCCCGGCAGTTTTTGATAATACTCCGGCATGCTAAGTTGGCGCTCTGCCTCAAAAATATATTGATCCCTGTCCATAATTACAGCCGCTGAACCCTTATCGGCTGGCTTGATAACTAAGTGCACATCGTGTTGCAACTGGCGTAGAGCAATTACCTCATCAGCGGAGAGGTTGGGCTGTTCCGGTAAGACTGACATGGACGAGAGCTCCTGATGGTCGTCCGATATGAGGGAGAGCAGTGGAGGAGGGAGTTGATCATCACGGGGCTGCCATGAGGACTTGGGCATGAACGGGGGGATGGATTCCGGATCTGAGTCGTCATCATTGAAGTAAATGGCCAGTTTCAGTCGTCTATGGTAGGCTATTAGCTCCTCCCTGAGGTTGTGTTGTTGGCCGCGTGTCACATCTAGCACCGGGATGAATGAAAGGCCTCTGCTGAGGAGAGATACCTGAGCTGGTGAGGGGTGGAAGTGAGTTGAGAGGTTGATGACATCCTTGTTGTCAGGAGAGGACCCGGAGGAGGAGCTACCTAGTTTAAATGACGCTTCCACAGATTCCACATGTGAAAGCCCATGTCCGCTGACCAGTGGATCAGGTCACCGATGCGCATGGTGATGTGCTCTGGGGACAGGGCGGGGATGTGGGGGTATTCCGTGATACAATCATTGAGACCCAGAAGTCGCCTCCTCTCATGTTCCGGCAACATCCTGGTGTAAGTAACCACAGGGATGAGGACTGAGGCCTTAGGGAACTGCCTAGTGGCCTCGTGGAACATAGCCCGTAGGCTCACCCCCAAGCTCTGTACCGAGCCACGTTCCCTGTTATTCAGTCCAAACGATAGAATCACCTTCTCCACCTGGGGACAAGGCTGGGGGATTGATAACAGGATGGCGAGAGCGTGTGCCAGATTGGCCCCTGGGTAGCAATCAATCTGGACATCATGGTCAGTCACAGGGGGAAGATTCCTGAGGTTGGAGTCCCCCATTACCACAATCCTGCGGACCGGGAGAACAGTCCAGGAGGATTTATTTCCCTCGTGATGGTGTACGATGAGGGAGGTCCGTCTCTGATCCCGGGCAGGAGAGGGTACAGGGGTCACAGTAGGCCGAGGGTTGGCCCCATGCTGCTGGAAAGCAAGGGGAGAAGACTGAACCCGGCTCGGTGTTAGGGCAGGTCCCAGGGGAGTAGGAGGAATTGGGGAATCCGACTCCTGGGAGGTCCAGACTGCACCCGGAGAAGCCTGTGTGAGCGCGATCATATCTCCATCCCTACGGGGTGTGGCAGGTTCGCCAACATCAGAGGCAGACAGGGGAGGCGGACGTTGAGGCTGCGACGAGGGTGAGGGGAAAGCTCCAACCGTCCTAAGGGGGGATAGAGAAACAGTCACAGGGGTAGGTGTTCCTAACTGTGGCGCCGAGGAGCGCGACGTGACAGGGTCCGGCCGTGTGGTCATGGCCAATAGCCGTTTACATGGGGGATGTGGAGGGCGCGGCGTGTCCATGATGGCCTCCAGGGAGGAGGGAGTGGGAGATGAAGAGGAACCTGCGACCACCACCTCCTGCTGAGGGACCCAGAGAGTCCGTCTCCCTTTACGGGCTCTTTGTGGCAGAGGAGCAAGCTGTGGCATGAAAGGGGTATCAGGGTTCACAGGAGTAGAGGACGACCCTGAGGGGCCAGCACGAGCAGGGGGGGACGACGGTTTGGGCGGTGTCTGTGAGAGCCGAGGGGCCCCAAAGCCACGGCACTCCTGGGAAACCGGAGGTAGGAGGGAGGCTTCAGGACTCCGATCTTCGCTATCCGGGCGCTGGTGGAAGGGAATGAGAGCCTTGACATTGTCCACCACAGTCGCCACGAGACCACCCGTCAGTTCGGAGGACGCCCAGCCGCACGCACGCGACCAGGCCCGTTCCCAAGCTGCATTCTCCAGTAGTGGGAGACCGTCCGTAAGGGAGGAGATGACAGAACCGTAATGGTCATTGAGTGCCCGGTAACCAGCGGACAGCCAGTCCTCCGCCGCCTGCCTAAGCCTACTGCTGACCGTGGGAGTCGGATTTGAGGGTAAGAAAAAGTTAGTGAGCTCCCTAACCTTCTTAGTATAGCCCTCCGGGAGAACCTGGCGTTCCAAGAAGGCAGAAACCTCATTTAAATGATGTGTAGCCTTGAGGAGTCTATATGCTATCTGAGTGGCACGTACTTCAGTAGCTGACTGAGCCGCGCCCGTCGGAGAAACAGGCGCTAGGTGGCTCGCCCCAGAGGAAATGTCCTTCACAGAGACCTGGTCTTCCTTACCACGGCCCCCATGACACGAAGACCCTTGGGAGGAAGGGAAATACCGGGTCTGCACCTGCGCCGCAGATGGAGCACGGGTGCGCCTCGGGTCAGGCGTCGGGACCCCACCCTCATCAGCCCGGCGGTCACGGCGGTCCGGCTGCCGAGAGTCTCGTGGGGGATGTGACCCGCCACTGCGGGAAGGAGAGAGAGGTAAGTACTCACCCCGCCGGGAACGGGTTTGTGAGTAGGACCTCCGGCCATCACCGGGAGGGGACGAAGGAGTGACCCCCCGGTCCGCATGCCCCCAGGAGCGCTGATCCTGCCAGGTGAGGCGGCGCCTCCTTCCACCCCTGCCTGAAGGAGACTGCAAATACGAATCATTAGAACGCCCCCTACCCCAGGACCTGTGATACGGGTCCCCATCCCCGTACCGGGCGCCCGAATTTGCCAAAATGCTGCGCACGGGTGGAGGAGAGGACTCAGGGCGACGCCCTGCTCGGGGAGGTTGGCGCGATTGCGAACGTGCCCTACGTTGATCCAAACCTCCCGCCTGGGAGTCCGCAGAGGAACCGGTGTACTGCCCATATGGAGCGGGACGATTGTATCCCGAATGAACTGACACTGACCGGGACCTGAAACTTGACCGGGAGCTAGAGCGGGAGCGTTGCTGACCCCCAACATCCCCAGAAAACTGTCCACCTGAACGGTCCCCAGACCAGGCCTCCCTTGAGCGCGATCGGCCCCTCTCATCCGAACGGCCATCAGATTGGCGCCAGGTCTCCCCCTCTCCGGAGTCCCGATATGGGCGTTCCCTTTCCCCAGGACCCCACTCAGGTTTGCGCCAGGGACCCTCCTTCCGAGACATACCGCAGTAACACCAACTAGGAGAGGGAGAAAATGACAGGAGACAATCCAGTAGATAAAATAGACCATCCAAATGATACCTCACCAATGGGGAAAACAGCCATATCCACGAGCATGCAACCTGCCATGAAGTTACAATGAGAGGAAAAAATGAAACATATACACACATGCATATCAGTAACCAACTGTATATGCCTGTAGCGTATATGGAAAGGGAAGAAACATGATATTCTACCCCCTGGCGGGACCTCTCTGCCCAGAGCAACCACTAAATATACGCACCCAGAGGTGCATATACAGGGGGTTTAAAAGAATATCATAGTCACGACGCGTTTCGTCCTACGTGGACTCATCAGGTGACCCGGGCAGCACTTTGCACTTAAAAAGATATTTAAGTAACAAAGTAAGCAAGATAGTATAAGAAGACAAAATGGAGAGAGAGAGGAGAAAAGAGGTAGAAGAGGGGGGTGGGTCCATAACATCTAGGCCCTAACTCCTGGTAAAAAATGGAAGGATTAAAGGGCCGCAGTAATGACACCAACAGTACTACTGTAAAGCACGTTCCTTCAGGTGCACAAATCCAAAACATCAACACAAACGGCATAGTGGAAATAAGACTAATAGCAGCCATGAGGACCATAATCGGCGATGATGTTAGGCAAGTTAGCTTCCAAACAAAATGTCGTCCATGGCCACGAGGCCAGCTAATGCCGTTGATGCTAGCCAAGTTAGCTTCCAAACAAAATGTCGTCCATGGCCACGAGGCCAGCTCATGTCGTTGATGCTAGCTAAGTTAGCCACCAAATATATAATGTCGAAATTAGCATGTGTGGCGATCGGAGAAACAGATGATTCCCCACAGTGTGATGGGAATAAGAAAACCACATCCAAATCCTACCTTCAATTGTGAAACCTCAAAGGTAGTAAATGGTCACGTAAGGTCCCAGAGGCCACAGAAAAATCAATCTCCACAATTCAAAAACAGTCCGCGATCCAAACCCGCCAGTGAATCCTCCCGTGAAGACGACCGGAAGTGGCCGCGGTAGTTGACGTAAACAAACAAAATTAAAATTGAAGAACCCGCAGACGGAATTACTTGAGATCTCCATTAAATGATCATACTCCAATAATCCGAAAGAAACCTCACTTTAGATGTTGAAAGAAAAATCCAGGAGAAATATCCGTCATATGAAACTGATGAATCCCAGAGCCAAGATGGCGGAAAATGGCTCGCGAAATCCGACAACAAAATGATCACAATGCCCCAGATCGTCCCAGAATCACCCCCAATCGCATCGTAAAGGAGCCCTCAAAAATAGGAATAGAGCCAGCATCAAGGTGGTTGCATCGGATAATAACAGACAAAATGCCCGTAAAAAAACAGAGTATATTGGTAAGGTCCGGCACCTAAAATGGTCCCCCCGAGCATCCAGTGCCCACCAAAGGTTCCTACCAGGAAGAGATGACGGTCGGGAAACTGTCGGATCCAAGAGCCAACATGTCGGAAACGATTCGTAAAAACTGTAAAACAATCCATCCATAAACCACCCAACCATCTCCGAATCACAACTGTAAGAGTCTGTAAACTTGTCCTGGAGAAGGATACATCGACGGTGTAGAAATAGTCATAAAGGTATTAAAAATATATATAATTGTAATGGAAGCCAAACATGAAACATAGGACCGCCCCCAAAGTGCTCCCCGTAATACAAACCAGTGAAGATCCGTTCCTCCCAGAGGTTCCTACCCGGAAGAAGAGGCGGTTGTTATGAAACGAAGGACCGCCCCCAAAGTGCTCCCCGTAATACAAACCAGTGAAGATCCGTTCCTCCCAGAGGTTCCTACCCGGAAGAAGAGGCGGTTGTTTCAAAAAGTAATATTTATTTCAAAAATCCAAACAAGTACATCAAATAGAATAAAAAACTTTACCACACACGACTGAGGCAGGAAAACAACCAAACTTGTATTAACATCCTGACTTCAGTAGCAGAAGGAATATATAAATAAGCAGCTCCTGACCAGGTAATGGAATGTCCAGTCCTGGAAACAGAGATCCACCCCTTGCATCCCACCACATCCTGGTCACACATGGTCATCAGCAGCCGGAACAACATCAATAAATCAAACCATTTATTAACATCCTGACTTCAGTAATAGAAGGAATATATAAATAAACAGCTCCTGACCAGGTAATGGAATGTCCAGTCCTGGAAACAGAGGTCCAACCCTCGCATCCCACAACATCCTGGTCACACATGGTCCTCAGCAGCCGGAACAACATCAATAAATAAATAAAATGTCGTCCATAGACAAGGCTAAACCTCAAACAAAAATTAAAAAGCCAGGGAATTATCAACAAAAGGTGGAGGGGTGGCACCATCTGCTGGCCAAACAATAAAGTGCCGTCATAGGGACTTAGTGCTGCAAAGGAACCCAATCCAATGTGAAAGAAGAGCAAATTAAGGATAAGAGGTCCACCCCTTGCATCCCACAACATCCTGGTCACACATGGTCCTCAGCAGCCGGAACAACATCAATAAATAAATAAAATGTCGGCCATAGACAAGGCTAAACCTCAAACAAAAATTAAAAAGCCAGGGAATTATCAACAAAAAGTGGAGGGGTGGCGCCATCTGCTGGCCAAACAATAAAGTGCCGTCATAGGGACTTAGTGCTGCAAAGGAATCCAATCCAATGTGAAAGAAGAGCAAATTAAGGACAAAATCCGACAAGTAAAACATAATAAAATAAAAAATAAAAAATAAAAAAGGCATTCAATCTCCCCAAATTAAACTCCAGGTCCATGGAAAACTGTAGGTGGGAACAATGGAGTACTCAGTGTTGACATTATGATAA